>NW_015386506.1:710272-732639 GCF_001527695.2 Protobothrops mucrosquamatus | reverse complement strand
AGTCTTATACAGCGAGTATAGCCCAAACTCTATATTTTAACTGGAAAAGTTGGGGGTCGTCTTATACGCCCAGTCGTCCTATACGCCGGAAAATACGGTACATGTTTTTTGCATCTGTGAACTATGCATGCTGTAAAAGGCTGCATAGTTATTAAAATCCAAGCATTTCCTAAGAGCTGGCTTGATAATCTCATTTTCTTTTCTTTTTTAGATCATAAGAGGCCCCATTGACAATTCACTCAGCAATCGACTCAAACCACTACTTTATTAGTCTAATTTGCTTTAAATACCCTGCTCTCAAGTTTACTGTAGCAATAGCATACAACTCCTTTGATCATTGAAACCTGGAACATTTTTTCATAGAGATATTCTTCTAACATCCACCTTTTTCTCAAGTTTCTGCTTTTGCAACGTGTTTGTTTTCCAGTCTTCAATTTACATTTGCTTGGACTTTCTTCCCACAACCTCACAGGAATGCTTTCCTCCCATCCTCAAGAGGAGAGAAGACACACTGCTTCAAAAACTACACCCCCTCCTCTCTATTCTCTTCCCAGTCTGTCAAACAGGCCAGAAAACTTTGCTGCATTGCTGTGGGAGAAAATTGGAGATAAGGTCAGTGCAGAGAAAAAAAAAGATCCTCATCTGTTTGTATGTAAGAGGAGGAAGAGGAGCCACGGAAAGACACAGCCTGCAGGTGGATGGGAGGGGCAGCCATGGAATGATCCAATTGGAGCCTGGCAGGTTAATGATCTCTCTCAAACTCCCCCCCCCCAATAAATCAGAAAGTCCATCCAGCAGATTGCATTGATTTTTTCAATAGAAAAGAAAATGTTCTTGTTGGATGTGCTTCAAATTTCAGCCTGTCCCTGCGGCATGCTGGCCAAAAGATGGAGTTTCTGCCAGGAAGGCATATCCCACACAAAAGTGTCCTGTGCCTGATTGTCTCATCCTATTTTTGTATATTGTTTTTCTTTTCCACCTTTTAGAATTTCCCCCTTTGCACAAGGGAGAGATTGCTTAAACAAACTATCTCTTCCTAAACTCTTTTCTTCCCAGCTCAGCACTGCCAACCTTACAGATTATTAAACTCAGCTCTATGACCTTGATTAGTTAATTAGCATCCTCTGCAGGCTTCCTGTCTGAAATTGGCAAGATCTTGGCCAGTTTCACCCTAAACGCTTTCTTTTGCCTCCTAAGGGCAAAAGATACAACTCTAAACAAACAACCCAAACTCATTCTCTTCAATGTGTATTCCCCATTATGTGTTTTCTTATTTATTTGTAAACTCTTCCTCTCAATTGGATATAAATATTAATTTCCCCTTGATAATCATCTCAGAACCAAGAGATAATGATTCCAAAGTGTAGGGAATTGGCAGAAAGGGGTTTTAAGAATTATTCCTTTTTCCCAGCTTCCTTGTAAATTGAGTACTGGAAACCTTCCCCGCCATTTGAGCTCATCCACCTGTTTGGGGTCATATTCTTCTGATGCTGTATGTAAAGAGGCAATTTCTTAATAAAGCTTTTCAAGATCTATTGCCACTCTGGCGTCACCTTACTTTCTTGTTCTTTGACATCTGTCTTGCAGATTCTAAATTAAGCCTCAGCACACAGATTGATGGCACCAAAAGTGTAAGCAGGCACCAGGGCAAGGAGGATAAAGCCTTTGTGTCCCTATGTCCTCTGAGCTGAAGTTAACATCAGACTAGTTCTTAAGCTTGTACAAACATACATATGGAATCAAAATGATCTTTTGTCCGCACAGCATATTTACTACAATTGTTCTACACATAATGGGCAATCTTTTTTTTAGAAATACAGGTAATCCTCAACTTACAACCATTCATTTAGTGACTGTTCAAAGTTACAGTGGCATTGACTTATGACCGTTTTTCATACTTACAACCATTGCAGCATTCCCACGGTCACATAATCAAATGTTGCTAGGCAACTGTTTCATATTTATGATGGTTGCAGTGTCCCGGGTCATGTGATCTCCTTTTGTGACCTTCTGACAAGCAAAGTCAATGGGGAAAAGCCAGATTTGCTTAACAACCGTGTTCCTAACTTAACAACTGCAGTGATTCAGTTAATAATTGTAGCAAGAAAGATCATAAAATGGGACAAAACTCACTTAGCAACTGTCTCACTTAGCAACAGAAATTTTGGGCTCAATTGTGGTCGTAGGTCAAGAATTACCTGTACCATTTTTCAGAACAGTCTATATTACTTCATGCCAGTTATATATTCAGTAGCAGATATTTCTTTGGATTTGCTCCCATAAATCTTTCATTTCATTGAGAAGCGAAAGAGATTACAGGAGATGCAGTATCAATTATTAGAATTTTTCCTTTCCTTTTGCTCCTCACCTCACTCCTAAAAAGATCCCTTTCTATTCTAAACCAATCAATAAATGTCCCATTTTATTTTAGGCTCAGTTGCCTGTCTTCTAAATTATGTTAGAATTTACATAATGAACATTTGTTAGTGTCAGAGAGGCATGAATACCATAGGCAATATTGGTATCTAAAACTCTTGGGGAAACTGCTTCCAATAGCACTCTGGAATCTGTCACTACTACCTCCTCTCTGAACTTATTAATAGTTGCTGTTGGCTCCAAGAGCAATTCCGAGTCCAGGATATAGGAAGAATTGTCATTCTTCCGAATTTTTTTTTCCTTTTGCCTGCAAAGTGACAGATTTCTCTGCAGTTGGACATGATCTATGAAGATAAGTTTGTGACTTATCTTTCCTCCAGGTTTTTATTCTAGTTACCATAATAGAAAAAGAAGAACCAAAGGTTGCCAGCCGACAAATCCAATGTAGAGATACATTCAGAGATACATAATTTAGAAAAAGATTTACTTACTCATCGTCCTTTTCATCGTAGTGTTCACCCATATTCCTAATCAACTTTAATAAATCTATCACCCCCGGCTGATAGCATCTTTTGTCCTTCTTGTTGCCCTTCTTGTTTCCTTTCTCTCTGGACGGAAACTCCATAGATTCCAGTACTTTTTCATCAATCTGAAAAAGATGTAAAATTCTGGTCAGTTATTGGTCCATGAAACTCACTCTTTGCAACTCGGTGGATATAACAATGTTGGCTTTTGGGTGAGGATTTATGGCAGACTAGACATCCTTGAAGGACACTACAGCAGAGATCGAAAGGCAGATAGGCACAGACTTTCTGGATAAAGGAGAGATTGTGAGAACTTCATCTCAAATGACACTTTATAGTGTGGCTGCGGAAACATAGTTTTTTTTGCAGTTGACTCATGAGTTACGCAGCTGGGACTCGAGGGATTTCAACCTAGCTCACATATCACATAATGCAGCCTTTGCACAAGCCTCATTTTCATAAACACTTTCTGGTATAATTTACAGCTAAAGAGAGATTTTCTCAGCAGCACAATAATTCCATTTGATGTGTCAACATTTTTATAGATTAAAAAGGGAAAAAGTAAGGTATAAAGATTTAAAACTGCCAAAAAACTTAACAAGGAGGAAATATAAAAAAAGTTTAAAACAAATAAAGGGGATGGACATGTATGTGTATGTGTGTGAAAGTGTTTTTCAAAAACTTGGAATTAAAATAGACAAATGAACTGGATGGGAATATGTGGGGGTTTTTTTACTATTAAAGGGTACAGACAAATGATGAATTTTGCAAAACAAAAAATAAAGGTAATAATAGCCTGATTGTGATGCTGATTGAAACCATAAAATGTCATTTGAGATGAACATTTTAAGGGTATCAATAGGGAAAAAAGGTCTTTCACTCTTTTCCTTGCAATTGAGACACTTTCACATTTGGATTACAGCATTACAATGGCAACCGCTAGAACAGTGGTTCTCAACCTTTTTAATGCCGCGACCCCAACCGGTCATAAGTCGAGGACTAAACCGGTCGTAAGTTGAGGACTAAACCGGTCGTAAGTCGAGGACTACCCAACCAGTCGTAAGTTGAGGACTTTCCCTGCCCGGGAGCGCCGTGCATGCGTGGTTCCGCCCCCTGCGCCGGCCGAGGCGTAGCTGGCAAGCGGCAGAGACGGAGCAGGCCAACCACCAGCTGGCCCAGCCCAAGGGAGGTAAGGGACCCGCCGGAAAAGGGGGGAAAATGGTGGACAAAAAAAATGGCGGACAGCCTTGCTTGGCGACCCCCGTGAAATGGTCGATCGACCCCAAATGGGGTCCCGACCCACAGGTTGAGAACCACTGCGCTAGAAAGTAGCAAAAAACAGCAGAGAGGGGGAGATCATTAGAGCAACCTGCAGTGAGAGGAATTAAAGCAGATTTACTTCAGAAAATCTTTGAGAAATTGAACAATAAGTTTATCTGAATCATTTGATACTAAATTGACAGCTTTTGAAAGAATAATGGATCAAAGACTTGCAAAGATGAAAAGGGATGGAAGAAGTTCAGAAGACAGAAATCTGTGTAACACAAGTGTCTCTAGATATAAAACAAATTAATGACAAAGTAGAAATTCTGGATAGTAAAACAGAAATTATAGGAATAAAGCTGGAAAGAAAACTAGATAATTCGGCACTACTGAAACTGAGAGAGAAGGACTTTTGTTTGACTTTAAGAAGAAATTATAGTCCAATACCATTATTGAATAATGATTGCAAGTTGTTTACAATTCTAGCTGACAGACTAAAAATAATTTTGCAAGAATTTATTCATGAGGATCAATGAGAATTTTTAGCCTAAAAGACAGTTAAAGAGTAATACTAAAAATACGTTGGACATTCTGAAATATTTGGAGCAACATAATGAAAAACAAGCTGCATTGATTTTCTTAAAAGCAGAGGATGCTTTTGACAATTTGAAGAGAACTTCTTTCTTCAAAGTTTTGGAAGATATGAACTTTGGGGAGACTTTATGAAATAGGTGAGGTGGATTTATATTTCACAGAAACTACAAATAATTGTTAATGAAGTTCTAGCAAGCCTTTGTGAGATACCAAAAGGAACAAGACAGGATGCGCACTGTCTCCTTTCTTGTTTATTTTGGTTCTTGAAATACTGAATAGCAATACAAAACAGGATGAGAGGATTGTGGGAGTAAAGATTTAAAAAGAAACTTATAAATGTAGGTTTTCTGCAGATGACTTGATGTTGGTTTTAGAAGATCTTTTGAAGGGAATTGAGACATTAATGGGAAAACAAAAAGATTTAGTGTAGGGATCCCCAACCCCCAAGCCACGGCCCACTACTGGGCTGTGGCCTATTCAGAACTGGGCCGGGCGAGCAGTGGGCTGGTGTGCGTGCATGCATGCAGCTCCACTTGTGTGGATGGAGTGCCAGCACGCATGCATACAACTCCATTCACGTGAGCAGTGGGCTGGTGCACAAGCGCATGCGCACCAACTTGCCATTCACGCAGCCCAGTTCCCCTCTCCCTCCAGCCAGGCTGCCAAGCCAGAAAGGCTTTAGTGCATTAGCAGGTTTTGAGTTCAACAAATAGAAATCAAAGATTTTAACAACTAACACGAAAATAAAAGATCAAATAAAATTGATGAATAAAATGGGCTTTAAAATTGAGAAAAAAGTAAAATCTGGGTATCACTATGACAAATACAAATTGTATGTTATTTCAAAATAATCATGTTAAGACATGGAATGAAGTTAAAAAAGATATGTTAAGATGAGAGAAACTGCCATTTTTATTGCTGGGGAGAATTTCTATGATAAAAATAAATGTTTTGCCTAGAATTATGTTTTTGTCTTAGACAGTATCTGTTCTGATGCACAATTTAAACAGTGATAAAAGATATATCTAAATTTGTGTGGCAGAGGAAAACTATGAATTAAATATAAGATACTGTAAGATGCAAAGGAAAGAGGAGGAGTGGGTCTACCTGATTCGAAATTGTATTTTGTAGCTTGCTATTAGAGTGGATGAAAGAGTCAATGCTGCTAAGAAATAGAAGGCTCTTGGTGCCTAAAGTACTTGACCTGAGATTTGAGTGGCATGAATATTCGTGGAATGACAAAGTCAAGATTAAGATGGATTTTAAAAATTGTGTTAGACGTGCCATATTAAGCATATGAAATAGATCCAAATCCAGTTTGTGCCCTCCAAAAACCCCTTTGTGAGTCTCAGCACAAGAAGCATTTTATAAATGAAAAATAAGAGACAAACAAAATGGCTTATTGTGAGATACTATAATTTTGTCAAGGAGAATATAGCTTCTGGCAGAGGGATAATTTGTCAATGGTTTTCTTATCTACAGTTATTAGAAAGATTTAAAGTATACAAAAGGACTACACCTGAAATCGAATTGTGTACGAACGTGTAATTGCTAAACTGTGTATACTTTTACTGAAATTTGAAACAGAAGAACAAGTAAAAAAATGTATGATAAAGTGGACTAAAATTTTGGTTATAATATACAGATGGAACATTGGGAAATATGTGGCTGGAAAAATTAAAATTTAGAAATTGATCTAGAATGTAAAAAGGCACTTCAAATTTATGATGGAAATGTAAACAAGAAGGGTTATCTTCTCATGCTGGGTGGACATATGAAAAAGCTAGAAAACTTTGGATTCAAATTCACACACTGATTCACAGGATTTTCAACATTAATATACAAGTGGAGTTGAATCAAGGTCTCCCTGATCCTCGTTCAAATTTTACATACCACTACATACATTGCTCTCAATAATGGATGTTGACTAAACATGCCTATGATAAACTGCTCATGTGAGGCCTTAGCTGTTTGTCACTAGCAGAAGCTGCCATCAAACCTGCATAGCCAGCACCCAAAAAAGGCAAAGATTGAATGTAGAAATTAATATAATTGAAACTTTAAATTGGAAGATGCAAAATAATTCCTTTTTTTTTCTTTTTTGCTGTTCAATAGATTACCTTTGTTTTCCAGTCCATGAAAGGATCACTCTTATGTTTCAAAGCATTCAGGCTGTCACTTTTCTTGCTTGCATGAGCCACACGTATCTCATTCCCGATATCTCTTAAGACCCTGTACTTTCTGTAGAACAAAAAGCAATTGTAAAAAATGCAATATATTACTACTGGATGAAAAGTGTTGTGGGTGATCTGTACAATAAAATATACTTTGCATATTAACGTCAAAGTTAGGAAGTGACTGCAGGCAGTTTGGATGGCATATTGTGGGTTCTCTCATAAAAGAGCTGATAAGAACACCTGCACTGTTACAAAAATAACAATCTTGGTTGGACATGGCAACCACCAAACACTCATTTATTAGAAACCAGACCAGTGAGATTTCCCCTTCTATCCCTCTAAACTGACATGATATTCTTTAAACCCTCAATAGATTTGTGTCAGCTTTCTGGGCAAGCATACATTTCCAAACTGATCACTGGACTATGCCCATACTCTACTTTAATTTTTTAAGAGTTTTAATGGGACTACCCATTGCCCAAAAATGTATCTAAAAATAAAGATAACACTAGAACACAATCCTCCCTTTGGCAGCATTTATCTTGTTCTTAATGAAGAGAATAATTGTTCTGTCAGGAAAATTTTCCTTAGTTCTGGATTGGTTTGCTCCTTGATTTGTTTCCATCCATTGCTCTTGTCCTGCATTCAGGTACTTCGGAGAATATGTTGTATCCCCCCCTTCTTTATAGCAGCCCCTCAAATATTGGAGCACTGCTATCATGTCACCCTATCACTTCTTCTTGTCATTAAACTAGACATATCCAATTCCTGCAACTGTTCTTCATATCTTTTAGCCTCCAGTCCCCCTAGTCTTTGCTGCTCTTCTCTTCACTCTTTCTAGAGCAGGGGTGTCAAAACTGCCAGCCCATGGGCCGGACGCGTCACGTGGAAACCACACCCATCCCATTGCCGGCAATGTCAAAACTGTCCTGATACGTTGCGCAATGTCATGTGACGTCAAGAGTTTGACATGTCTGTTCTAGAGTCTCAATATATTGTTATATTGTGGCAATCAAAATTGGATGTCTAGTATTGATAAAAGAGAGGGAGACTTTGAGAAATAGGAGGTTATTGGAATTGCAAGTACCTGATTTGGGATTTGCACTCAAAGCAACTATTAGTATTAGTACATCTTTGCTTTCTTTTAGCATAGTCATTCTACTGTACCTATTCTTATTATTAAATTTATATGCTACCCAACCTCCAGTGACTCTTTATTGTGGGGGTGGAGGCATTGGAATTCTAGAATTAGTTTCAGCTAGAGTTGGCAACTCTACATTGACAAGATAATGAATCTGGGCAGTTTCACCTAACCTGTACTTATACCTTTGATTTTTCCTGCCTAAATATAAAATTGCTTTTCTGCACATTAAAATTCATTTTGTTGGATAGGGCCCATTGTTCAAGTTTGTCAATATCTTTTTGGATCCTGAGCTTATCTTCGGAGGTGTTAGCTATTCCTGCCAGTTTAGTGTCATCTGCAAATTTGATGAATTCCTCTTCTATTCCCCCATTTATGAAGATATTGAAGAGTACTGGGCCTAAGACAGAGCCTTGTGGTACCCCACTGCTTACTTCTCTCCATGTGGATGTAGTGACATTGAGGACTATTTGTTGAGTACGGTTTGTCAGCCAGCTACAATTCCATCTGGTGGTGATTTTGTCTAGAAATGGGGTGGCTGCCTTAAATTCAGAGTTATCTTTCAGAGACATATCACATTCAGTACCCTGTGTTAATATTTTGAGAACTTTTGCTTTGATATCTCTAGTGTGCTCATCATAATAGCTTATATGAAACATTTTACCGAATGATTGTGAGCCATCTCATCCTTGCAGAGAAAATACAATGAGGGAATTCTGACAGCAACTTTTTCTCCGTATTAATTGCATTGTTCTCAACAATATCAGGTCACTGAGATGATAAAATGAATTATATGTCATGTAATCAATCCTGGAATTCAATGCTGAGGACAATTTTTTTAAAATTTAAAAGATCTGCAATGAACAGATTGCATAATTTCAGGACTGTCATTCTAGCTCTTCTTGTAAAACTCCTTCTCCTATGGCTATTATGCTAATAATCAGACAATCAAGTCAAATTAGCCAGTTACAAAATTTCTGGTATTAACTTACGTCTCCTTGGACCAGAAATATGGATGACAGATCAGCATTTCCAGTAGACTATCAGCTGGGGTACTTTGGTCAGAGAGTTCCAGGTTTTTTTGGAGGTCTTGAATTTCCTTATGTTCTTTTACATTTTCTGGGCATTCTGTAGGCAA
Source organism: Protobothrops mucrosquamatus (assembly GCF_001527695.2). NCBI lineage: Eukaryota > Metazoa > Chordata > Lepidosauria > Squamata > Viperidae > Protobothrops > Protobothrops mucrosquamatus. The sequence goes on along the minus strand of NW_015386506.1, from coordinate 723,426 downwards.
ATCTTCAAAGTCCTTCTGGCCTCTCATCACAACATACAGCATAAGTTTTTGGAGATCCTGTGTGCACAAACAAATGTCTATATCACACCAGAACAATTAGAGCAGATTCCCTTCTTTAGCCTCTATGCTGGGTTCTCACAGGGCAGTAAGTTCTGTGTCCAGATTGTAGTTCATCTTAGCTAATGCAGCAAGTACCAAGCATACCCATCACCATACAGTAAAATTATAACTTGTAAGTTATGATTTGCTTTGCGCCATAGACTAAATCGACTTAAATGGAGTGAAATAATGTTGTAGCTTTCCCAAAATGATAACTCTGCTGAGATTCAAATTAGCACAAGGATGACTAGCAGAACTGTAGATTTGTAAAAACTAAATTTATTTTTAAAATGGAACACCATATCTAATTTGTATTTTAGAAATAGGTCTAATTATTAAGTATAATAGGGTATGTGGGTTTTTCAGAAATAAAAATACCATAACACATATTAGGTTTTTATGGAAAAAAAAGCTTCTGTAAAGACCAGACCCAATTTTACTTTTTTTTTGTTCTTTGGAGATTATAATTATATTTAATATTCTGCAGAATATAGAAGATTGGAGACAGATAAAGATAATTATTTACCTGTAGGTCTTTCGAGATTACAGAATATTTTGTATCATCAGTTATTTCTCTGCTCTTATCAAAGTCTGCTAGAAAAATCTTGCCAGTGACATCTAGCAAAGTAAAAAAGAAATTGATAGAAACAAGGTATAAATTCTTTGAAAACTGAAGTAACGGCAGCAATTTTGCCACTATTTTTTGAGAAAAGACCCATCAGTAGGGTTGCCAGGTGTCCACTATTTGAGTGGACAGTCCACTTTTTTCACATTATGTTCACTATTTTTTTTCACAAAATAGTGGACATTTTGTTTATTCAAAAGCTTTATGATGAAATGGTACGTAATCTAAAGCTGTACAGTCTACTTTTTTTACTACTTAACACCCCCCCCCCCGCTTGTCCGCTATTTTTTGGAAGCAGACCTGGCAACCCTACCCATTAGCAAAATATATTTATTTTGCATAAGGCGAGTGATCTGTTTTTTTGAAATATTGTCTTACTTCATGTCAACCTAATGCACAAGGGAGTTGGTTTACTTAAAATATTAAATTATTATTGCAGTATTATGAGAATGTATTATGCTTGGGCTTTGTCCATTGCCTATGACTCAAGAGAAGCTTGTTAATTTTTATATCTGTTTTTGATTAAATGTAGATTTATTTATTTTTATTTATTTATTTGTAAAATGTATTAACTGCCCATCCTGTCACTCTGGGCACAGTAACTCTGGGCACCTTACAATTTAATATAAACAGTTTTTAGTAAACAAGCTACCTTCAAGCCATATATTTATCCAGGGATCAGTTCTGCTCACACAATACAATTTTAACTTGTCTTTCTCCCCAGGCCCTTCAAACTTGTTCCGAGGGTCCAGATTTTGATGGCTGCAGAAGGGAGGGGATAAATATTTGTGCACTGAAGGGAACATTCCCACCAGTAGTGCACCAATTCAATTTCACATAGAGTTAATGAAGCTGTTTTGTTTTCACTAACTATGATGAAAAATAACACCCATTTAGGCTTTTGGCAGAGTTAGCCTCTTTCATTTTTATCTTTTATTGGATTTATTGCAATTTCTCAGATTATTGGGCAGCATCAGCTAATGTGAGGGAAAGGAGTTTACTCTTCTTTTCCATTCCAATGAGCTGAGAATGGGTGAACCTGTGGAAAATAACTGGAAGGAAAAGTAAGTTTAAAAATAAAATATATTTTAGTATTATCATGTAATCATTATTATATTATTTTATAATTATTATTTTATAATCAATTGCCTGAGTGGATACTTTGTGTATTGGGAAAAATACAAGTCTTAACTGAGGGGTGGGGGAAACAGGAGTTATAATGGGGCCTGATGTGAGTCATCATCTAGGAATTGATTTTAAATACCTTCTGGTGCTTGGTACCACTACTTGATTTGACAGGTGTGGGAGATGGAAGACATCCTTCCTCTAAGATTGATAGGGATGTACATATATGGTCTGAGTAAACAGGATAGTAGGGGAGGGATCTTATTAGTATAATGTAAGCAAACAGGGGCGGAGATAATGTATTCTGTTTAGGTGCTTCTGAAAGATTGTAACCTCCAAAGCCTAAGCCAATGGGGCCATGGAGGAGGGAATGGGGCGTCGTGATAGGATGTATAATAATGTGTGATTCTGAAACTTGGAGTGTGGTTCAGCGTTTGGCTGTGTTGCATCATTAGCCTTCCTGAATCCACCACGCTTTGCAAACCGTTACTTTTTAAACTTTGTTGTGAAGGTTAATAAACTTCTTTTCTATTTGCAACTCAAACTGAGTGAATTTTAATTTGTATCTATTATTTTGTGTCCAGCAAACCTCCTCAGTTAACATAGGTATGAAAGACTTTTTCTGTTCATGTATAAAGCATGAATTGAATCTGAGTTGAAGGATTGTACAGGAAAATAAATCACTGTTAACTTTTCCCCTCACCATGCAGTCACTACAGACAGTTTTTTTTTAAATTCAGCTCATTGCCAATACTGATTTTAGAATGGAGGGAAAGTCCCTGAAGGAAAGACAGCATGATGGGGAGGAGCCATCGCCTCTTCTCAACCTTTCAACCTTCAACTATAAAAACGAGATCACAAGACTGTCGGAGGAGAAGGAAATCATCAACTTTCATGGGGTACTGAAATTTTCTTTTATGGGACAGATGACCAGACAAAATTACCTTGGGGTGACCTTTGGGACATTTTTAAATGATAAGCAGTTTTGCCACTTATGATGATGAAATTGTTAATGGTTTGCTAAAGTGCCAAACTGGGGCTTTATAATATTATATAGGGAAAGCTGAAAACAACAAAACACTCTGCAAAAAAAAAAATTGTGAATTGTGCTGTTCCATATATAGCCCATAAAGTTAAGTGGATTACACTGGAATAAGTGGGCAGACCGCCAAAGAAAACACCAACCTATCAAAATGTTACTTGGGTGCAGTTCCTGATGGCCAAATCCAAAGGCATGAAGTTCCTTTACAGCCTGAAATATTTCTTTAAGAATCTTTTTGCTTTCCATAGTTGTGCTGTTTTCTTCCTTGAAGTACTCTTGAAGATTCTTTTCGCACAAGGAGAGGCACAGGTAGAGACAGGTCTTCCGGACTTCCTGACCACAAAACTTTACCAGGTATTTGCTGGTTTGGCATTTCTCAAGGCACACTTTTTCTCGCTTGGCATTTTCTGCACCCTTGCAGAATACCTTCACAGCTACCTCTACTCCATCATAGAATCCCAGGTAGACCCCTCCTTGGGTGGTGTTCTGGATCCATAAATCTTGATATTGAAAGATCTTGAGCTTGCCAATCATAGGACGATGCATTCGATTGAGTTTCTGGAGTTTTGATCTCCAGCGAATGCTCGAGAATTCCTTACACATTTCTGGCTGCCTTGGACTATCTGGTGATTCATATTCCTGAAGAAGTTCTATCATATTGCTTTGGTAAGTTCTACGGGCAATATCCAGGACATCATCATCTACTCGTACTCCTTTTTCACATAGAAGCGTTGCTATTACCTTGTTTTGCTTCTTCACAGCTACATGCAATGCTGTTTCGTTATTTTCATCAGCATCGTCAAGATCAACTTCATCTAATTCTAATATGGCCTTCACAAGGTCCAGGCTTTCTCTTTCAACAGCCAATATGAGCACAGTTTTCCCATTTACATCCCTCTTATTGGCATCAATGTTGTTTTTCAAAAGGAAAAGGGCCGAGTCTTCTCTGCCTTTTTTCCAGTCTTTGTCCTCAAATAGAGCATGAATCAATGCATTTGCATCTTGATTGTCACAGATATTTACATCAGCACCCATTTCCTCAACCAAGATTTTGACCAGAGCAAAATGGCCATGACTGGCAGCATCCATCAGAGCTGTCGCGCCTCCTTTTTTCACAGCCTTTTTATTCTCATCAACTTCACGGCGCTGATTTACATCGGCCCCATTCTTATGTAAAAATCTCAGGGCCTCCTCTCGCCCATAACAAGCAGCCTCCATGAATGCGGTGAAGCCATTGATATCATGCTCATTAATATACGAGCCTTTATCAAGAAAAAGTTTCAAAAGGTTCACATTACCTGTCACTCCTGCTAAAATAAAAGGTGTAGCACCATTATCCTTCCTAGCTAATGGATCAGCCCCCTTTTCCAGCAGAAAGTTAACGATATTTTCAGAATTTCTCTGTACAGCACTATGGAGAGGTGTCCAGCCATTTTCCACCTTTGCGTTAATATTTGCTCCTTCTTCCAACAGCTGCTGAGCAAGCTGAAGGTCACCTTTTTTCACAGCAACATTTAATTTTGCTGCCATGGCTTTTCTGCAGGCTTCTTTCAGTTCTCAAGAAAGAGGATTATATTAGATTTCCAGGTATTTGTATTACTGTATATTTAACATAAACATGTGTACAGTTATGGAGACATCAACAGTTTGAATGAATGAAAGAACTATTCCTACCTAGAGTAGAAATTCCTAGAAACATTTGACTGACCATTATTAAAACAGAATACTGAATGAACCGCATAATCAGATGTGTATTTTAGGCTTTATTCAGAAACTTGACTATGTTCAATAGATCTTATTGCCAAAAAGTTTATGACTCCAGTCTAAATTAGATTCTGGAAGATGAATCCCAGACCAGTATTATGTATGCCTTGCTATGCTAAGAACAATCACCTTAGCCAATGTTACTCAGCTGAGTGGGGGTGGGGAAACACACCATAAAAATATAAATGCAGTACTGTGCAAAAGTGTTAGGCAGTTGTTCAAAAATCCTGAAAATTAAGAATGCTTTCAGAATTAGGAGTGTTGACTTCCGGTTTGTCATTGACGCCTGCGGACGCATGGAGATGAAACTCCATCTTCAGTGTCCGATTTCATCCCACTGGGGGACCCTGGAAAGGGTCGAAAGTCGCCCTGTAGGGGTGACGAGTGAGGAGGGGATCCCCCGCTTGATCGTGGGAGGGCGGTAGCCCTTCTGCTTGATCTGAGGCAGCTCTCCAAACCGGCGGGGGAAAGACCGGCCATAGCAATATGGCTCGTCATTAAGCTGCTGACAGCTGAAGTCAAAATTACTACCAAGCACCTTTAAAGCAACACAGATGAAACTGGGTGAGATCTGATCTTCTCTTTAAGACTCTAAATATCTTTCCTGCAAAAGTATTTTTCCCCGTGAGGAGAGAGGGAAGAGAATTCCTGCCCCACCCTCTAAGAACAGCGGGGACTGACTACCCAGGGGAAACAAAGCAATTATAAAAACAATTTTAATCTAATTGGATACATATACTTTTGAAATTTCAGGACTAAAAAGTTTTCCTAAAAGTTTTCTTATTCCTATTTCTACTGGATACGCTGATTTTTATCTAAAAAGAAAAGAAATAAACTTTAAAAAACTATTATAAAAACGGGGACTTAAAAAGTTTTAAATGGCATTAGTGACATCTTGTGGTGAGGTATGGTATTACAACTTGTTATTGACTAAATGAGAGTTAGCTTAAAGCCTAGAATTTAGAAAAAACTTGACCTTGTCAGATACCACCTGTGAAAAACTCATCTGTAAAGGGTGGCATATCTGGCCTGTTTGAACTATGAAGATAAACCTTTACTGATTTTCAGAGCTATATGTGGGAAATTGTTTTTTATTTCTTTACATGAGAAGTATTATACAAGATGATGGAATACTTTGGACTATAAATTCTTACTTGGCAAACAATTTCCACTATAAAGATTACCTACAACATGTCCCATACCTAGCTATTTTTAACATTTGATTTTAAAATTTTCAACTTAATACATTATCAAGAGAATATGGCTGAAGATCAGGAAAAAAATCCTTTTTATGTTGAAATCAATACACGAAACCATTATTTCAATGTATAACAAAATAAGAGGCAACATAAAGGAACAAGATGCTAGCTTAGATATACAAACCCAGATCTTGACTACAACCAAAGAATTAACAATGCAGCAAGTAACAGGAGAAGTGGAATAACTAAATACTAAGACAGAAGACCCAACTGACCAACAGATTCAGCCAACGGGAAAATTAGAAAAGAGAGTGACAACATTGAAAATAGAAAAGACTTTTTACATAAATCAGAAGAAATTTGAGGAAAAGGAAGAAAAACAGATTGAATGGAAGATAAATTTATCAGGACAATTGTGGGAAACTGGAGTAATAGGGAGGAGAGTAAATGAATATAATTGGGCTAGCCCTTCCCAAAAAACCTGTTAATTAAATGGTCTTTCTTATTTCAAATAATACATATAATAATAGAGGGAGAACTGTTTGAGAATTCAAAAGTACTGACATGGAAGGTTAGTTGGCAAAGGAAAAAAGCCAGAGTAAGGCTGAAAGAAACTAGGGTTTTGATCTAGTAGAGGGGATTTTATACTATTGATTAGTGGGTTGAATATGGTGGAAAATAGATAATTTTTAGAAAATAAAGTAACATAATTGAATAGGTAAGATGTGTAATAAAATTAATAGACTTTGAGTTTAATATGGTGAAAAATAGATAACTTTTAGAAAATAGAATAGGATTATATGCAAATAGACAAGATGTGTATTTAGAATTTTAGATTATAAAAAGGGAAAAATGTAGAAGTTGAGATAAAGGAAACTCTGGTCGCCTAAAGCTTGGAAATTATAATATACCAAATGTTAACTTGAATATTGAGGGGGAATTAAAGCCTGGGAAAAAAGCAATAACAGGACATTGATTATAAGGATTGAATGCAAACACAATTAAGATATGTATAAGATAAAAACTATTAATAAATGTAACAAAGATGATTTTACTTAGTTGATAACAATAAAAACTATAATAGCTCAATATGAGATAAGGGGAAAAGAGAGGAAATATTTGATGTTGTAACTTGAGATTTGTGCTAAAGATTTATGTATGTTACTGAATTATTGATTACCCAGCCACCATGTTGCTTTTTAAATGTTTAATTGTAAAATTAGAAAACTAATAAAATATTATATAAAAAAAGAAATAGGAGTGTTAATAGTTTATTTTTATCAAGTAACAAAATGGAAAGTAAATGAACAGAAGAGAAATCCAAATCAAATCAGTATTTAGTGTGACCACCCTGTCTTCAAAACAGCATTAATTCTTACACTTGCACAAAGTCAGGGATTTTGTAGGATTAGAGCATGGGTGTCAAACTCGCCATGTCACATGAAGTGTCGCAACGTATCGTGACTTTTTTTGCATTGCCGGAGCTGGGTGGGCACAGCCTCCGTATGATGCAACTGGTCTGCAGGCCGGCAGTTTGACACCCCTGGATTAGAGGCAGGTAGTATGATTAATTAATTATACCAAACAGGTGCTAATGATCATCAATTTCATATACAGGTTGAAATACAGTCATTAACTAAAACAGAAACAGCTGTGTAGGAGGCTTAAAAGTGAGTTAGGAATAGCCAAACTTTGCTACTAAGGTTGTAGAAGACAGTTTCATGATGCAGTGGAAACTTAATGCAGCAGATGAAAGACACATCATGCTTACTTCCCTTGGACATTGGAAAATGTCCAACAGTGCCATCAGCACAGAAATGGCAGAAACCAGTGGAATCCAGCTATACCCATCTACTGTCCGGAGAAGTCTGCCCAGAAGTGGTCTTCATGGAAGAATTGTGGCCAAAAACCCATATTTCCAACATGGAAACAAGGCTAAGCGACTCATCTATGCATGAAAACATAAGAACTGGGATGTAGAAAAATGGCACCAGGTGCCCTGGACTAATGAGTCAAAATTTGAAGGATAGCAGGAGGCAATTTGTTTGCCAAAAGGCCGGAGATGGGTACAATAATAAGTGTCTGCAGGCAACAGTGAAGCATGGTGGTGGTCCCTTGCATGTTTGGGGCTGCATTTCTGCAAATGGAGTTGAAGATTCGGTCAGGATAATGATGCCCTCAGTGCTGAGAAACACAGGCAAATACTTATCCATCATGCTATACCATCAGGGAGAGGTATGATTAGCCCCAAAGTTATTCTGCAGCAGGACAACGACCCCAAACCTGCACCCAGTCATTAAGAACTATCTTCAGTGTAAAGAAGAACAAGAAGTCCTGGAAGTGATGGCTTGGCCCCCACAGATCCCTGATATCAACATCTGTGGGAACCCATATTCTAAGGGGACTCTTTCTAACTTTAATTCTAACTCTAATCTTTCTACTCTTCTGGGTTCTGCCATGCTCCTGGAGGGGAGGGAGGAAACGCTGTGGGCTATTTCTTTATTTTCCTCTATCACTACTCTTCAACACTTTTGCTGTCTCCGCATACACGCTCTTTGAACTATCTTCCCCCTTGATGTCAGCTTGAAGGGGGGGGCAACTGGTTTATCTCCGCTTTTGGAAGGGAAGGTGTGAAGACCCAACAAAACATCGCTGCAACCCTGAGACAGCCTGGCGTTATCAGCAGTTTTCCCACAATGGATTTAACACCTGGGGATTGGCCCATTCGAACTGACCAGATGAACTATTGGGGTGGGGTTTGCTTGGGACACTTTTAACCTATTGATCTGAGCGGGAAACCCTCAGATCCTGTCTATTATGCCTGCTATCAGCTTCTCCTAATAACAGTTCCTTTTGAAAGAAACTGCTTCCACGAGTTCTGCTTTCTTAGGATGAGGTTTTGAAGTGGACCCTAACAACATCTTTGAGTCTGTTTGAGATTACATGAAAAGACAGAAGGATTTGAGGTAGCCTACACTGACAGAAGATCTGTAGTTAGTTCTCCAAGATGTTTGGAAGAACCTTGAAGGAACCTTGTTGAGTTCCTTCAAAAACTGTGTGCAAGTATACTTAGAAAAAATTGTGCTGTTTTGAAGGTAAAGGGTGGTCAGACCAAATATTGATTTGATTTGGATTCTTCTTTTGTTCATTTACTTTCCATTTGGTTAAGTGATAAAAATAAACTATTAACACTTCTATTTCTGAAAGCATTATTAATTTATAGCATTTTTGTACAACTACCTAATGCTTTTGCACAGTACTGTATAAATAAAGTATAAAAACAGGATCCATTCAACATCTCATGTCTCTTAGGGTTGTGAAGCAACAATTTTTAGATTTCCTGCCAGCCTGAGACTTCTTTGCTACAGGAAGTCTTCATTTAATGACTACCCCCTTTTAGCGACCATTCACTGTTTACTATTGTGATGAAAAGGTAATTTTATGGCTAGTCCTTGCATTTACAACCTTTGCAAGTCTGTAAAAGAAAAGAAAATTGAAGTAGGATCATAAGCAGTCACAATTTCACTTAGTGACTGCTTCACATAATGACTGAGTTGCCAATCTAAATTGTAATTGCCAAATGCAATTGTATTTGTGTTTATCTTGTACCCGTCTTTGCAACTTTATGGAATATGCTCTTTAAAGTTAACCTGATTATTCATATTTCATTTCATAGCCCAGCTCTGCTATGCACAGAACAATTTCCACATCCGGAGCCAAATACCACATTTTTAGATAAGCCAGCCCTGTGCGGTCATATTCCACCACATTTCCTACTTCCTCTTGGTCCAGCATTACTCAGCAGTTCAGAGGAACTATAACTCAGTGGCAGAGTTTATTATTTTCCTGCAGGTTTCAGTTTTCTAAATCCTGCCCAATGATTTCTATCTTGGCATTTTTGTCCAACCACTGAGTCCTTCCCAAGAGCCTGGGATATTATTATTATGGTCAGTCACTTCATTATTTCTTCCCCCAGCTTTCAGCCCAAATTGAAAACCCACAAAGAATTATGGCCTGAATCCATTTATCTCAAGGAAGAACTCAATGAACTGAGTGGAGCTTATTTCTGAATAAATAGGTATAAGATTGTTCCCCTTGACAAATTTGCACCGCACACAGTTCTCGGACTGATTTAAGAGGTTTGTATGATATGTAAAACGAACCAATTCGATTTTTGGTCACTAAGTTCAGCCACAGAAAATAGCACCGGAATACATCTTTCTTTCTACCAGTTCTAACACACACCGATCTGCTGCTCTCCGATTTCAACCTGCCTCTAATTCCCTGCGGGTGCAGAAATTTTCCTGCCTAACAAACGAAGGATACCGTAATGAGCGGCGCTACGAAAGGCATTAACTTCCCCTGTTGAATTTGCCTACTGAGCTCTTCTTAAAGGCATCTTCTCTCTCTCCCTCTCTCTCTCGGGAGGCGGGCAGAAAGACGACCCAAAGCTCGCCATTCGCTCCTCTTCCCTCGAATCCCGTTTATCCAAGACTTTTCGTTCCTCTGACCCTGACGCTCTTCCTCAAAATAGACCAGCGTTCACCGTAAGCTGCTTCCTTTTTCTTCCTCCTCCTCCACCGATCAAGAAAACCTTTCACTCTCACGGAGCAGCAGCTTGAGACGCATTGAGTGAACGCGAAGGCGAGGGGGCTTCCTTTCCTGACGAGCGGCTTCCTCGTTTTCCCAATTGCCTTCGTTCTGACTTCTGTAGGCGGCGGTGGCGGTCTGAGCTCTGGAGGAAGGCGGTGGCTGATAGAGGAGAGGCGGAGGAAGGAGGAGAAAAGAGGAAGGACGTTCTGCGAAACTGAAAGAGTTTCAGAGGACCCGAACGAACTGGGGGAGAGTCGGGACTCGTCCATTCACTGCCTAGCTCTGGCCCGGTCTGCAGCTTTGAAAATAGAAACAAAGACTAGAAACGGTGGGGCTTGCAGGTTAGAGGGACGTGAGAAAAATATTTGAGATGCGGATCCCTTTATATTTATTCAAGATTGGGGGAAATTTCTAGATAATTATACCATTCCAATTCATAGCAATAGCATTAGACTTATATACCGCTTCACAGTGCTTCACAGCCTTCTCTAAGCGGTTTACACCAGTGTTTCTCAACCTTGGCAACTTGAAGAGGTATGGACTTCAACTCCCAGAATTCCCCAGCCAGCACAGCTGGCTGGGGAATTGTGGGAGTTGAAGTCCATACCTCTTCAAGTTGCCAAGGTTGAGAAACACTGGTTTACACAGTCAGCATATTGCCCTCATCGAATAAATAAATGGTTAGAACTATGTTATTCTGCTGTTCAGAAGTGGGATGTTTTTTCATCTTGCACCCTATAAATTAGTGTCTTTGATTTGAACTCCTATAACCTCTAGCTATCCTGGCCATTAGGGAAGTTTGACATAGGACTGGGGATGGCTGTAATAAAAGTCAAAATCCAAACAATGTGGTCTTCCTCAAGATGGTGCCTCCAGATATGCTGGATTCAATCAGTATAGAGCAGTACTAAAAAAAATAATGAAGGGCAACAGTTTAAAGAAACCCCAGGTAACATATGAAATACAGGAGATATATAGGCAACTAAAATTTTCCAGAATGACCTAATTTGGTCTTCGTTGAATACTTAGAATTGCCTCATTGCAAGTAGTGTTATGTTATTCTTAGGGTTCATTCACAGCTGAATGAATCTTCTCTCATAGCATCATCATTCCTATGTGGATGAGAGATCCTAAGATGGTCCATCCTTAGAAATAGATTTCTCAGTGCTGTGGGGAATTTTCCAAAAACCAATTTGATGATCTATTGATGTCTGTAGAGCAGTGGCCCCCAACCTTTTGGACACCAGGGACCGGTTCAATGGAGAGAGGTTTTTCCACGGACTGAAGAGGGCCTGGTTTCATGTGCTGCCTGCATCCCGTGGATGGGGCTTTGCTTGATTGCGCAGAGCAGTTTCTGGCATTCCGTGGACCGATGCCAGTCCATGGACCGGGAGTTGGGGACCGCTGCTATAGAGGGAAGAGAAGGTAACTTTGGCAGTTATGCAAGAACCATTGTATAACAAAGAGGGCTGAAACATTCTTTAAGATCAGGGAAGCAAGATAATATTTGGAAATGACTCATACCAAACTCCTCCCTGGTGGAGAGAAGTTAAAGCACGATCAGGCTGGCAAGATTTTGTTACCATCTCCATAAAGTATAGTTCTAGTCTTCCTGTGGAGTTTAGTTTCCTCGTCTGGTCTACTGTGTGACACTGAAGATGGAAACGAATTCTTTAGTAACTACCCAGCAATTTTCTTTAGGGAGCTTGGAGATTTCTTTTCATCTGCTCCAAAAAAACTAGTATTAGAACACCAAAGAATTAATATGATAGATAATATGACAGGAGTGACACCACTGACATTAAAGAAGCTGTTTGTAGAATGTGAAATACCATACTACTTAATTTGGGACTGGCCTATATCTAGGTCGTTCTTATGAATTTAGTTACAGATATGGTTGATGGCTGGGATTCTCTTACGGGCTATGCAGAATTGCTGAATGTCATTTTATGCTTTTCTCTCTTGTGGCATTTAATTGTAGAAAGGTTTTTCTCCTGATGTTTGCAAAGGTTCTCCTGATATTCGTTATTTCATATGGGCATGTGAGAGCATGTCTGTGCATAATTTTCTATTTTGTGTACCAAGTTGAGATGCTTTTGCATAGAGAAAGGATTTATATTCAGGCCACATTATGTGCGTCATCACTTACTATGGCACCAAATCAAAGGTGCAATTAGCAGTCCTTAACAAGCACTTCTTTTTTTACTTCCTTGCTTGAAATTGATGTTCCAAATCAATTGTGCTTGATCCATCTCTGCACTTGAAAGACCAAACTAGAGATGCTGAGCCAAACTCCTCCTCCTTTAGATCCTCAACCACTGAGAAAGCTTTCTGAATGTGTGGCCTGGCCTTTGCTGTAATATGATATACCAGGAGTCGGCAACCTTAAACACTCAAAGAGCCACTTGGACCCGTTTCTCACAGAAAAGAAAACATTGGGAGCCACATCTAAAATGAAGATAACACTGCATATATCCCCTTTTACCTTTATGCTATGTATAAAAAAAACCTATAGTGTGTTGCATTTATGAAATCAATGAACTGCTACAAAGAAAACAAATTTTTATGCCAGAGAAAGAGGGGGGGAAAAACCTTTCTCCTTCATCCCAACAGTGAAAACAATTGTAGCTTATCTACCATCTTTAAATACAGCATAATTATCCCCATACCTCATCTCTTAATTAAAAAAATCAAAATATTTCATTAA
>NW_015386506.1:681391-709446 GCF_001527695.2 Protobothrops mucrosquamatus | reverse complement strand
GTTTGTTGGAGAACAGCGTGAAGCCAGTTGGCCAAGTGAGCAGAAGATTGGGGAGAGAGGGGGGGGAAGCACAAGTGTCTCTCTCTGTTTCTGTATTTCTCTCTCTCTGCAAATGGCGGAGGAGGACTGGAGCCTGGAGCCGCAGGAGAAGGTTGAAAGAGCCACATGCGGCTCCAGAGCCGCAGGTTGCCGACCCGTGTGATATACATTTCCAAGATATGTTGGTGCTATTTGAACTATATGTAGGCTACATGTGACAATTTGGCATAGAAGCTCTGGCAACATGGGTTTGCATTCACTTCCCTGGGGAAAATGACATGCTACTGGAATAGCTTTACAAAAAAATAGGAATTTTGGAAACATCATGTGATTTTCTTAAAATTAAATTAATTTTAATTAATCTTCAAAACATTGTAAATAAACCAAAAGACCCAGCAGCCCCAGAAGAAAAAAACAGTCATCTACAACAGGGGTCCCCAACCTGTGGGCCCCGGCCCGGTAGTGGGCTGTGGCTTCCTGACCACGGGGCCGCAGGACAGGCTGGCCAGTGCGCGCACACACACCATTTGCAGTAGCGCCACAGCCAGGGGGCACAAAAATGGGACGCTGCTACGCCTCGGAGCGTGAAAACGAGACACCACCACGCCTTGGAGTGTGAAAATGGCGCCGCACCTCGGGGTGCGAAAATGGGACAACAACGCGCCTCATGGCTCGAAAACAATGCCATCATCATGCTGCGGGGTGCAAAATAGGACAGCGCTGTACCGCGCAAGAACAGGGCAGGGCTAGTGAATATCACGCAAGCATTAGCCCTGCCCCATTTGCATCACATGCATGCTCACAGCCCTGTACTTCCCCCTCCCTTTTCCTCTGGTCTGCCAACTGAGAAAGGTTGGTGACCTCTGATCTACAGCATACAGTGTAATGGCTGCAACAATCACTACGTAGGACAAACAGGCAGAACGTATCCAGGAACACTAACTAGCAGTCAGAAAACCTAATGAAAACTTTTTAATTTCACAACATATGTACAAACTTCACCACAGTTTCAATTGGGAAACTGACCGTTTTAGACCAAGCCAAGTCCAAAAACGCTAATTTGTCACTCTGACAAATTAGCCATCACATGGATATAAAAAATATCTATATACTATGCAAAAGAGACAATCAACAACCCAAAAAGGGAATAAAAAGACAAGCACCTCCTCACCAGCAATCAGTTCCCAGATTAGGCATAGATCAACTCCAAAATTAATATCAGACCAACAATCCAGTAAACTATACCCAATTAAGGAGCTGCTAAACAAGCCAACAGCAAACAAACCAAACCAAAGTAAACTAGCCCAACCAAAGAACCTCTAAGACCACCCCCACCAACATTTACAAGGCAAGCTAGAATAGAAGCTGAGAGCAAACCCCATCCTTTACTATTGCTGATGATGTTACCTAATTTGGGTAATGAAATGTCTGCAAGAAAACAATCAAGCACCAAGGACCCCTCATACGGTACATACCAGCGTGACATAATTCCATGTGAATTTATCTTATATAGGCATAAACCAAATGACATATAATTCTGTAACTAAGAGATTGGTTTATGGATCAGAAGATCTATAAATGGCTTCCCCATGAACTCAAGAGAAATCCTAGACAAGCCGTGATGACTTGGCACATTTAGGAAAGGTGCGAGACAGATTTATTCGTCATGGCTGTGGTAAGGATTTCTGAAGCATTTTGATGAGAAGCACTGAGAATACTGTATCATCTCTGGTGGAGAATTTGTGTGTCTCCAGTATTGTTGGGTTCCAAATTCCTAGCTAATGTCTTCTCTTGGGAGCTGGAGTCCAGGAACCTTGAAAACTCTGGTTTCATCTGATTCTTACAGAAGAAGCCTCGTCCAGTATCAGCTAACTTTCAGCATGTGCTGCACTCTTTTGGACCATTTCAAACAGATCTTCACTATTGATCCTGTGGAAAACGAAAATATTGGCTATTGTTCTTTTATGCAAGAGTTAGGCCCAGATAAACTAAATCAGGCCTCATGGACAAAGTATTGAACCAAAGTCTGTGCTATGCTTAATTTTGCAGTTTGCAATTGTACTTAATATGATTTTGCTAAGCTTGCTTGTTTCAAATATATTTAGAACATAAGGACTGGAACAGTAAGAAATAAGGAACTGAAAATAGCTGATGGATGTGGGTTCCAATGTACACGGGTATATGTGGAAAGTTATGTTCAGCAGAAGGTTAGCAGGAAGTCAGTAGAAAGTCAGCAAAAGTCAGCAAAAGTCAGCAGACCATTTGACTACAGTCTTAGAATGGGAAAGGGTATAAAGAGTTGGCTCTGGACCTGATTGGGTTATTAATGTAAGTGATGTTGTGTTATTATGCTTGCTATGTTCCAAATTATTAGCAAAATAAACCTCTGAATCTTAAAGTAAGAATTATTGTTTTGTGCTGCTGTCTTTTGTCTTTTTCATTGGGTTTTTCCACAACAATCCTTTTGTTTGGAATCAACTGAGCTGCATGTATAAAATGACATAGGGACATCAAAAAGCCAGGTTTGAAAGCTGGAAGCTTTGAAAGTGAAAAGGAATCAACCAAAATCAGAAGTGCTCCCCTCACTGCAGCATTGCTAACATAACAAGGCCTGTGTGGAAGGGAAGGGGTGCCTTATCAGGAAAGTTCTCATACTTCCATGCCCATCCCATAGTTATGGGCTATGGTCTGGTCTTCCCATGACTATGGAATTTGAGTGCCAATCTTTTAATTAAAACCCTGAAATTGCCCTTTTACCTTTGAGCTCTGCACAGATTTGAGCGTTCAGCACTGTGCACCCAGGGCCTTGGAGTATCTCCACTGCTTGAAATGGGGTTCCCAGCCGCTGAAGAAAGATAATCTGAATTGGTATCTTCTGCTTTCTTGTATTTAATTTGCCTGCCAGGGGTACATAATAAAGCTTGAAATCTCCTTATTCACTAGTGTGTTTATTATCTTTGGATTCTCAAAGAACCATTTATCTGGCACCTGGCCACTATCTGACATGTGGCAAAAGACATACAGATATGGACACATAGTCATATCAGATTTATCATATCAGATTTATTTTCATTGACCAAGCAAAGTAAGTTTGCAATCAAGCAAAGGAGCCACCCAAACAAGATTATTATTCAAAAGAAGTTGTGCCAAGGGACCAAGACCACTGGGAAACCAGGGTCTCAATTGTCATGCCCACCAGAAATCAATTGCACCTATAAGACAATACCTCCAGATGTCACCATTTGTCAGTTGTATGTTGGAGAAGAGGAAGTTTAAAATTTTCTTCCTGAAATATTGACAAAATACTCTATTTTTAAAAAACAAACTTACTGACAGCAATTAAAGACCCTATTCCCCCCCCCTAAAAACAGTTTTATCTGAGTTGAGGGTGATGTTTCTTCATCCTGAAATCTTAGGTGCCAACTGATATTTCTGGCATCTAAACTCTGCACATTTGCCTTGAAGTTCACACTATTGAATAAAAGAAGAGTTATTTTGAATTCCTCTGGCTAGCTGTACTGTTACCAGCATTTAATATTGACAGTGTAGCTGCAATCTCTGCTGGCATAATTTGTCTTAAGAGCTGTTTATTTGCTGATGTGCTTATTGTGTCGGAATCTAAAAGGACCCATTTCCTGGACCCCCAGTCACTGCCTTCATCCTTGGCAATCCAGCCTTCTGGCCTTCGGGAAGAGCCTGGGCCACAACTGTGTCATAGAGCCTGGGGGTCCGGGAGTAGAAGGGTACCTTTTCAAGGTTTGTACTCAATGGGATATCTGGCTGTCTTCACCTTATGAATGTCATTGTTTTGTCTTGAATTGATCTCTCAATTGTGATTTTAATATGGTTGTATGTTTATGCATTTATTTATATTTTTACTGTGTTTTATTCCTGTTGGTTTTGACTGTTGGGTGCCACCTGTGAGATGGAACTCTCGATAAACCTAATCATATATGGTTTACTAAAAGTATACAGAACACACAAATTATATCATACGCATGAGTTTACATGCAGAGTAGAATCTTATTTGTGAAGAGTCACTTATGGGGCTGGGATAGACACAATTGATGGTATCATCCCACCCCAAAATCAACCTGGAGGAAATCCCAGGTATTGAAGATAGGTCCTCTTGTTGACATCATGCTGCCATACACTGAATATCAACTACATATGGCGATTCATGATAAATTTATGGATTTCAATGATTTTTGTACTAACCAATCCAGCGATGCTGGATATATCGTGATCCATTTTGTAAATCTGCACCTCTCATCTTCCTCTCTCATTTACTTGATCATGTGAGATACATGAAGACACTCTCTTATCTGGGAGTCATCATAGCTGGGAGGGAACTAGTATATACTGTATTACGTGCGTGCACGTGCACAAAAACACACATGCATACACAAGCACTGACTTGTGACATGCCAGAATAGCAGTCCAGTCCAGGTTGTTGTTGGTAGTATGAAGAAGTCTAGAAACATTATCTAGAACTGCTTATTACTGCAATCTAGGACTTTTCCAGCATAAAACCAAAGTTTTACTCTCTCCAAAATTCTTATTTCCCTAATCCAGAGCTTCTTGGATACAAAAGAGGATTTTATTTTTCCAAATTGTGTTCAATCCAGGCTTTTCCTCATTCTTTTACCTGCAAAAAAAGGGAGCTGCACTCTTTGTGATGGGAAGAAGCAGATCAAAAGTCTCAGAGGGGAAACCTTCAGGATGCCACAGGGCCTCCTGCTTCAGCAGAGGTTGGACTAGATGACCTCTGAGGCCCCCTCCAGCCCTAGGATTCTCTGTGATTAGGAGATGGCAAAACTGAACTCCCAGCCTCTGCCCTCCAATCTTCTTGGAAAATCTTCCTTGAATCTGAAGAGGGGAAGGAAGGAAGGAAGGAAGATCTTTCTGCAGCTTTTTCCTTGAAATGGAGGAAGAAAGAATCCTCTCCAAAGGTAGACTTGGGCAACAAAAAAGAGGCCACTGGGTCTTTGCATGGTTTAGCTGTCTTTCCTACTGCCTGCAGTGGCCAGCTAGGACTTAAAGGTAGACTGTAGATGCCTTCCTCACTACAGGCAGCAAGGCAGACAGCTAAAGCATGCAAAGACCCATCGCCATCCATTTTGTGATCTCAGTCTCTACTCGGCTTGGAGACCTTTGGGTCACTCTTGGTTGCCTCTCCAACTCTCTTCTGCTGATTGCTGTATTTTCTTCCTGCCTTTGCTGCTCCGGGTCCCAAATGACGTAGAGAGATTCCCTGTGTTGGCCTGCTTCCTTCCCTCTCCTGTTCGGCATGCAGTCAAGGGACGTGCCTGAAAGATTTTGTCTCCCTCTTGGCTGGCTGGCTGGCAGGCAGGCCTTCCAAAAGGGGAGAGATTGGAGGACAGAGGTGGGGAGTTTAGTTTTATCACCTCATGGGGGGGGGGGGACAATAGCCCCTCCCAGTGTTTTGCAACAGTCACAGAAAATCACAGGGCTGGAGGGGCCTTCAGAGATCATCTAGGCCAGGGGTAGGCAACCTTGGCTCTTTTATGACTCGTGGACTTCAACTCCCAGAATTCCTGAGCCAGCCATGCTGGCTCAGGAATTCTGGGAGTTGAAGTCCACGAGTCATAAAANGCCAAGGTTGCCTACCCCTGATCTAGGCCAACCCCTGCTCAAAGCAGGAGTCCCTATGCCAGTGATGGTGAACCTTTTAGAGACCGAGTGTCCAAAAACTGACCCCACCCTCACTCCACCCCCTGCCCCGCCCCCACCCACTTATCTGCAGGGCCACTCACCTCCTCCAGAGCCCACTGCAGATCGCCCAGGCAGCCCAGCAGCGCCATGGAGGCCACACCCTCTGCCCGCGCCCCGCAGCATCAACTGTGTGTGATGGGGCATGAGGGCAGAGTCTTTTCTACGCTGCCTGGCTGCCATGTCCTTGGTCGCGCTGCTCCATGTGGGCCATGCTTGGGGGCGACTCTCCTCCAGGGGGGCTGCTGGGGAGGAGGGGGCCGTGTGGGGAGGCGGGGCTGGGGCAATGGCATGTGCCCACAGAGAGGGCTCCGGGTGCCACCTCTGACATGCATGCCATAGGTTCGCCACCACTTCCCTATGCCATCCAGGAGAAATGGTCCAGCCTCCCCTTTAAGTACTACCTGGCCTCTGCAGGCAGTAAAATGAACAGCTGAGCTTGCAAAGAAATAATGGATTGATCTAGAGCAGGGGTGTCAAGCTACATCATACGGAGGCCGCGCCCATCCCAGTTCCGCTAATGCAAAAAAAGTCACAATACGTCGTGACACGTCACGTGATGCGGCGAGTTCGACACCAATGATCTAGAGCTATGTTTCTCAAGGGATTTTAAGGTGGATGGACTTCAATCCCAGTATTCCTCTGCTGGCTGGGGGATTCTGGAAGTTGAAGTCCCTAGGCCTTAAAATCACTCAGGTTGAGAAATAAATAAATAAGTGGCTAGAAATAAATGGATGTTAGTATAAGGGATCCAAGTCTTCTGACTGATTCCTTTATTGAAGGTGGAGGCACAAAATGTAGAAAGACCTTTTGCGAGTGGGATATGGTCGTGGAAGAAAGGTGAACTTCCAGATGTAGCTTATAAGGACTATTGTTGGCAACTTTGAAAGTTGTTCACTAAAAGGAAGATCCAATCTAGCACATATAGTAATTAGAGAGGAGGAAACGGATTATCTGAACCCTTTTCAGTCAGGTTTCCAGCCAAGTATGGGACCAAAACTGTATTGGTCACACTCATCGATGATCTTCAAGAAGAACAGGATGGAGGCGGTGCAACCTTCCTTGTTCTTCTTGACCTCTTGGCGGCTTCCAGTACCATCGACCGTGGTATTCTTTCAGGCTGACCTAGGGTAGTGGGTTGAGTGGCACAGTTTTGTGCTGGTTCATCTCATTGTGCTACGCTAATTCCATGTGGTTGTAGCAACCTGTTGGTGGTTTCTGAGATGTTCCTGATGTATGGCAATGTTATTCTTTTCAGGGCCTGTGTTGGGTTGAGTGGTCAGGCACTTTCTGATAAAGTTGTGTGAATATCCATTTTCTTGGAATATGTTGTATAAGTGCTCTTTTTCCTTTTTCTGCTGTTCAGAGTTGCTGCAGAGGTTTTGTGCTCATCTAAGTTTATATGCAGCTTCTCTTGTGGGAGGTTGGATTGTTGCTTTAGTAACATCACTTGGTTGGTGTTGGGTTTTTTTTTTACAGTTGTGTTTCTAGTTTGCCATTGTGGTCTCTGCTGATCAAGACGTCCAGGAAGGGGAGTGAGTTATTGCTTTCTTCTTCTTTGGTAAACTGCATTCCTTTGAAAATGGTGTTGATGGTTCTGTGGGTGTTCTCTAATTGATCCTTTTTTTATTATGGTGAAGGTGTCATCTACATATCTGGTCCATATTTTGGGTTATATTTGTGGAAGTGCTATGGCTTTTAGACGTTGCATAATGACCTCCACTATAAGTCCTGAAAGCGGTGTTCCCATAGGTGTGCCTTTAATTTGCTGCTACGTTTGTCCAGCAGATTGGAAGTATGTGGTTAGGCAGAGATTTATGAGATCCATAATCTGGGGTGTTTCAGTCTTCGTGCATTTGGTTAAGTCAGGTATGCTGTGAACAATGTGGTCATAATTCCAGATGTATGGACGTGAACAAGGCCATGACATTGGACAATTAGAGTTGATGTTATTGTTTGTTCCTGAAGTCAAAATGATTTAATATCCAGGAATATGAATATTGTGAGCCAATTTTTATGGTTAAATTGCATTATCCCCTCTTCCCTAAGGCCATGATTCCTCTGAGAAACTACTGAAGTAGGTCATAAGGCAGGTTCATGAATCTTTAACTTTTTATACTTGGTAGGATCTTGAAGTTGAATTTGTGCTTTTTAGCATTAAATACTGGTTCCAAGTTGTGCATAAAATGTGCAATTATGTTCAAGTGTTTTCCTTTGCAGAATTAAATCCAAATGCCAATGAAGAATAATTACTATGCTGAATTTTTATTATAACTTCCATCCTGGGCAACATGTCTGTGGAGATTCTCAATCATCCAGGTCATGATTGTTCCAAAGGTGCTTTTCAAAAGGCAACGGGACTTTCTTGGGGGGTTTTTTTCCTTGAAAATGTTTAGCTTCTCACCCAAGAAGCTTCTTCAGTTCTTTGGGACATCCTGGGTGACACTCCTTGATAAAGGCCGTTATTTCATCCAGGAGGGCGTATGGGAGGGAAAAACAGATAGTAGCTGATGCTTCATGTGTAGCAAGTCCTTTCCCCTCAGTCTTCCCCTCACTTTTCAGAATAAAAGAGATTTCCATGGTATCCATAATTGTTTTATTTTTTCAAATAAAGACAATACAACATTCATGAAACCACAATGCAGTATCTCAATCATTCACTGAAAGAACGAGAATATAGTACCACCTCCACTGGTGAATAAGTAATACATATCCAAGCCATTCTGGCCTTAGCAAAGTTCAAATCCCAATCTGGACTTTTAGATGAGAATGATGTCTAATCAATTTTGGATTAGAGGGGATTCCTACCGTTTTGACCAGAGAAACTACAGGGATGCTCTAGCCACTTTATTGTTGACCACTGGAAGGGCCTCTAACATTTCTTAGTTAAATTTTAGCTCTAGGTCCAATTTATGTCTGTAAAAATGCGTGTTCTGAAGAATGTCTCAATAAAATCAGTATTAAAAAGAACCAAGGCAGTTGTAGGGAACTACTTCAATGGATCTGTATATTCAGATGCGTTAAGAATCCTTTCCCCTGCCCCTGTTTAGAAGTTGTCTTCTGTTTTTTTTTAAAGAATTGCTATACATAACAAGGCTAATGATCTTTCACCAATAAAGTCATAGAAGGAGGTTTTCACCATAGATGACTGGATGCCAATGGAATAGAAACCTGTTTCAGGCACCTCTTTATTACAGTTGATCTAAATAAGGGCCAAACAATCAGGAGAATCATTTCAGAATGCAGGTCCTTTTGGTATTCCACAGAATGCAAAAAGGAATCTGTACTTGGCTTGGGATACACCTCATCTAGACATGCTGAGAATGGATAAAGAATTTATTTTCAAGACCCCTGCTGCAGAAAAAGATACATTTATTTTCACTGGTATTTGGCCATTTACTAGTGTCTATGATAGCTGTTTAACCACTGCTAAGAAGTACAACTCAGATATAGTTGCGGTACTGTTCCAGAATAGTTAGATCAGAAATTGCATTCAACCAAACGATCTGTCTGGCAATTCTGGCAATCTAAAAATGTTCAACACATCATGAGGCCATGAAGTTGGGATGGCTAGTATATAATGTTGCTCAATTTAAATGTATCTCTTCTGTACCTTCCCTCTCTATATCTGTGCTAAAGGCTTCAGAAATTAAATGGAAAACTAGTTTATACATTCATTTGTACCACAGACTCTCAGCCAAACATAGAAAACAATGTCCAGAGAAAGTATTGTGTTGGTATTAAAATATGAGGATGAGTAATACAATATGTATTTAATCTATAATCGCTCAGTCCCATGTCACTTGATGCTACAATCGGTTCTGAACATGCACTCATGAACTAGTCAAAAGCAATAGAAATTGCTAAGTCATTGTGTAAAACTTTGGTTTCCTTCCAGCCATTTTCAGTATCTCAGTCATATAAACAATTCTAAGCAGGCTTACAATTATTTACTTTGCAGCTGGTTAAACAAGAAAGACAGGATATATTTTAAATAAGTTAATTGGGATTCAGTCACTCAGAACTGTCTCTGATCTATATATGTCTCAGTTGTGCTACTAATAGAATATGAACAATTGTCATTATTTTCAATGTAGTATGGTGCTCTAAAAAGCACATCCTAAAGGAAAGTCACAAATGAACTATCCTACTGGTTATGTTTTATTTTCAACTTTTATTGAATCTACTGTTCAACAAGTGATTTGTGAAATGAAGCCCTGGAATTTAAGTTTTACACCATCCAGTCAACAGTGATGATACAAATTATCTCCACAAAGCAAACAGGAAATAGTTCAATGGAAATTTTGTCCCTTCTTTTTCCACATTCAGACTATCAAATGAGCTTTAAATGACTAAATGTATGTATCAGTATGTTCATAAAACATTGTGAGGTAAACGAACAATTCTAACGGACTTATATTTGTAGAGGTGGTCTTGCCTGTCTCCCTCTTTTCTTAAAAATAATCTGTAAATGTCCCCTATAAGTATATTCTGTAAATGCTATGAATGTGGCTAAAAGGCCCACTTGCAATTATAGGCTCCTTGTAGCAATAATTTATCCATAGCACCTACTTCTAAAGTGCTGTGCTTATCTAATGCCCCATCATAATAAATAACAATAAAATGACAATAATAAATATAAATAAGTAAAAAATAGGGCACATCTCCCAAAATTGCATATAATGTTCAGACATAAATAAAACAAGGTCTTCTTTCAAATGTCTTTAAAAGGAAATCTGTCCCAAGATGGCAGAAGATTGAGATGTATGAAGTAGCAAAGCAGGTGAAACCTTCCTCTTGAGTATAAATGCAAAACCGTTTGGATGCAAAGCTCTGGAACACACCAAGCTGATCACTGTACAAACATGCAGAGAACTGAAGGCCTCTGAGGCTGACATGCAATGGGCAGAAATCTCAAACTGGTGTCTGCTGTGAATAGAAGATATGAGAGTTGTGCTATGTACACTTTTTGGTCTGTGTTTATAGGTGCAGAGACTAGCTTTTGAGACTAGATGGAGACTATCACTGGTTCAGACAGATGAATGCACAGATGAATGGTAAACATTTTAGGAGTATTTCTCATTCCCTTTCCTGTTGCATTTCTCTTCCTGTTTGGAGACCAGAGTTCTCTTTTCATCAACTTCTCCAGCCTTTTTCATAGGCTTTCCCATTTTTTTTCAACTTGCAGCCTCTTTTCTAAAGAAGGTCTACATTTTTGTAGAGCTTCTGGGTGCATGGAAGCATTGGCGGTCCCAGGCATCCAGGCCAGGAAAAAAATCCCAACCAAAGCTCTGCAACTGAAATGTTCTTGGCACCCTCCACTTGGACTCCAGCCTCTCCAGTTTTTCATTCTGTGTCTCTGTTCCCCAACACAGTTCCAGATGATGACAAGGGATCGGCTCAGGTGTGTGCAGGTTTGCCTGTTCTGTGGTCATTTATTTGTTCAATCAGGTCTCTGTAATAAGCAGATTTCAGAAATCTGGGATAGGAGTCCTTCTCCATCAAGATGTATGTTTTTGCTTGTGCTTCTTCAAAGCATGTAGAAGTGGCCACAGCAAGGTTCCTTCTGGTTGCTTCTCGAGTTTCATGGTCAAGATTTACCTAAAGGAGAAAAAAATATGGTGAATATAGCCCCTTGGTTGCAACTTGATGAATGAGAAACAACATATACCATATAGGATATACTGTAACACTATAACTAAGATAGAAAATTTCTTAAGAGTGCATCACAAAAAGTCTTCTGAGTTATAGGTCTAGATGGAAGACATTTCCATTTCTTTAAAAAGCGTATGCTATTTATTCAACAGTGAAGGACCTGCAAAGTAGATATCAAAAGCTTCTGGAAATCGAATCTGAAGAAGCAAATATGAATCTGAAGAAGCAAATATGAATGAACATATTTGCAATAAATAAAAGGTGGGAAATTCTCAAATGCATGGAAGAATTTTGGCAGCAGTTCGTTCCCTGAGCTTGCTGTTTTGGTCCTGGAGGTTTCGTTATCAGACTAGGTAACATCTTCAGTGGGACTTCAGGTGAAGTGTTTTGTTCAGTTTTTCTTCTGTTTATATAGGTCCTGTGTGGTAGTGTGGTCAGTAGATCATGTTTGCATGGTACAAAATTCAACTGGTGTGGAGGTGGACAGTTCCATCAATGATTGGTCATTTGGATGGTCTGGTTTCTTATAGGTTCATATCCTGGTTCTAAGTCAATATGTTTGCTGATGGATCCACATTGACTTAGAACCACCACACGAACCTCTAAGAAACTGGACCAATCGCGGACCATCTCCTCACCAGTTGAATTTCACATGTGCAAACAACCAGTCACACGACCAACTGACCACAACTTCACAAGACCTATGTAAATAGAAGAAAAACCAAACAAAACACTTCATCCGAAATCCCACTGAAGATGTTACCTAGTCTAGTTAACAAAATGTCCAGGAGCTCAGAGAATGAACCGCTGCCAAAATCCACAACCCGAGCCACAAATATTCTCTGCATGGAAGAATCCAAACCGCTCCATTCACCTGTCCTCCTTTGGACCGTTGCTATGCACTATCAGCAAAAGGACTTGTACTCATCTTCCCTTTCCTGGGTACGGGAGTTATAGCTAGATCAGATGGTGAGCGCACCAAACCGGGAAAAGCCAACTTAGATAACCTTGAAATGTCATGCCCTTCCCATTGTAAAGGCACTGTCGCCAGTACTAAGATATATCTTGAAGCTGAATCTGCATGCAGTAGATCAGGGGTAGGCAACCTTGGCTCTTTTATGACTCGTGGACTTCAACTCCCAGAATTCCTGAGCCAGCACAGCTGGCTCAGGAATTCTAGGAGTTGAAGTCCACGAGTCATAAAAGAGCCAAGGTTGCCTACCCCTGCAGTAGATGGACCTAATGATGTGCAACATGTTATCAAAAGTTAAGGTAGATCTATTGTATCACAGGCCCTTTAGAAAACTGCATGACTCAGCAGAAAATGCCTATTCCAGATAACTGAGCTTCCTATTGTGTTCCTTTCTTAAGAACCCTCATTTTCATTCCATTTCTTTTTATGAGCCAGTTACTCGAATGATGCCAAAAAAGCTAATTAGTGTTACTAGGTAGTAGAAATCATTTATCACTGGGAGGCCTACTGTGTGTTTCGTACTTACTGTAGGATGATTATTTCTGCAAGGCACAGGTGTACACAGGTGCCTTGACTCTTGCACACATGTATTACCTATGGATATTTATTTCCTGAAACAGAGCTGTGAGGAATGAATCTATAGTCTATATCAGCGTTTCTCAACCTTGGCAACTCTAAGATGTGTGGACTTCAACTTTCAGAATTCAGAAGGGTGGCTGGGGAATTCTGGGAGTTGAAATCCACACATTTTAGAGTTGCTAAGGTTAATACTAGTCGACATAGAATCATACTCTATCTCAGCACTGTGGGAAAACTCATGATCACATAACCTGTCTGAACTTGCTGAAATCTGTTCTCCAAGTGTGAAATGACGCCAGCTCATGCCTTTTCCTTCTCAAGGCTGATTTAGAATTGCAACTGCCCATAGCTGTCACCGCCCATAGCTGTCACCGCATACCTACACTGGGAAGGGGTTGATGGGTAAGCGGAGGGCTGCAGATGGGGTCGTGCAAATGCCTCCCAAATCCCAACTGCGTGTTGTGTGGAGGTGTGTGCCCTATATATTGATTGGTTGATCCAACTTCCTGTACTGTACTTTGCTGTTTGAGAATACCCTAGCCAGAATGTTAAAATTCACTGATGTATAAAAGGAACATCTATGCAACCATTCCCGAATGACAGATGCATACATTCCCTATGTGCTAAGCCAGAAAAGTCTGCTCAAGCCTTTATGTTCCTCTATTTTTAAATCAAGTTAGGCTCAGGCAAGTTTTTTTTTTTAAAAAAAAAAGTTCTGCTTTGAAGTTGTGTGATTGACTTTTGAACTTATAAAGCCATTTGACTCACCTCCCTGGGGGCCTCATTCTGAACAAAGTCTTCAAAGATCCTGTTGGCTTTGGTTGCTAATTTTGCTTTGGGGGGGATTTTCTTATATTCTTCACAGGCGAGCCAAAACTCCAGATTTTCTTCACTAAATTCCGTTTTAAGAAACCCATGAAATGCTGCCATGCCACCTGTAAATGAGATAGAATAACCAGTTTAGAACTGGTAGAGAGAAGGAAAAGAAAGACTGTTGCTAACAGATTTTTAAAACGTTGCATGTTTTGCAAATTCTAATGTCAAGGACAATA
Organism: Protobothrops mucrosquamatus; assembly: GCF_001527695.2. Classification (NCBI taxonomy): domain Eukaryota; kingdom Metazoa; phylum Chordata; class Lepidosauria; order Squamata; family Viperidae; genus Protobothrops; species Protobothrops mucrosquamatus. Next base: position 695,415 of record NW_015386506.1, on the reverse strand, counting down.
TATCTTAAAGATAACATGGTTTATTTCTGGGTAGAGAATAACCTATTAAACTCCAGTAGCATCTTATTTATTTAGCTTTCTATTATAGAGAAAAAAAAATCCAGGTGGCAAAAACACAACATTAAGAGGATGAGAATCCTCTCCCTGAAAATCTGGAGTGAATGGTCTTACTGTTACTAAATTTAAAAAACAAAATGGAGAGGTCACATTTAGCATAATAACTAATTTGATTCAAATGAGAGCCTGTGGGCCTAGTGGTTAAGGCACCAGGCTAGAAAGTCAGAAATTGAGAGTTGTAGTCCCATTTTAGGCATGAAACCCAGCTGTGTGAGTTTGGGCCAGTTATTCTGTCTCAGGGTTGTTATTATGGGGAAAATAGGAGGAAGAAGGTATGTTGGATATGTTTGCTGTCTTGAGTTATTTGTAAACATACTAAATATTAGTATTCTCAACACTTCAGACCTTTGTTATTTGGGCAGGGAATTCTAGGAGCTATAATCGCATAACACTATGTTAGGGATGATTGTTCGTTCAGTGATTCTGTAAAGTATCTGCTTTTTCTGCTTTCTAGGAAAATCCTCTGGTGCATTTTGTGAAGACATGACTGGTTGGCAACCCTACTGAATCATGTGAAATCACACAATCGCCATTCTTGTTACTTGTAATTATAAGGTTTGGGGTTTTTTTTTACAAATTGTTCATTACATACAAGATGTATACTTACTTCTGCTTCTCAGCAGTTGATCAAAGGACTCCTTCCATCCAAGTGCTTCCTCCAAAGAATATCTGGAGAAGAAATGAGTAGTTTTAGAGGTTGTCCAAGAGTAATGTTGTAAGCGAGGAGTATAGGAAGCAGAGCCACTGGGAAGTGCAGAGGTGATCCTATTTATCTTGCCTTCACTTCTCATAATCCCCATTCAAGAAAAGTGCGTCAGTCACTTGCCCGCTGCCACACATTGCCTCACATACATTATGTCATTAACAACATTTAAACAACTGAAGCTAGTTCTTCAAAATTTCTTATCCTTCATAGCCAATTAAGATGTAGAGCTTTGTTCTGGAGGCAATATTCTGAAATGGGCAAAAAATGCTATCCGGAAACTGAGTAGCTGAGATATCCTGAGTGAAGATTTATTGAAAAATCACCCTATTTTTTTTTCATAGAATGTTATAAGTGACCGAGATAAGGGGGTCTTTCATTTTTAAGTCTCCCATTTTCACCCTACCACTTCTTCCATCATTTTCTTTTCAGGAAAAAAAAATAGTGTTATAACACTTGCACAAGACTTTTTAATATTAGTGTTTCTCTGTCTGGAAGCAGCTTCTCTCCAAAAACATCTCAGCCATTTGGCTGACTCAGAACGGCTCTTTGTCTGGTCATAAATGGGGGATGCAATGTAACAAACAGCCATATCATACAAAATATTTTCTGCTACAGTTAAAAGGCATTAACTAGGATGCCTTCTTCTCCTTGAACTCAATTAGAAACTGAAATAACCCTAAAATTGTATTGCTCTGCCACTTCTATCAACCAAGTATAGACTTACTTTTGTTTGGTGCTCCAGCTGAAGTTCCCAATTTTATGTCCAAACTCTGGTTTATGAAGCAGAATTCCCAAACGTGTTTTAAATTCTTTGGCTCTGGAAAAAAGAAAAGAATATAATTCAAAATGCATACTAAAAGTACCGTGATTACTGGAGGGTATCAAGGGCAGGCAAGGATGTTCCTTCAAACTTAAGGTCTGGAAGGAGCTTCTTGGTTCAGACAATTTAAGGTAAGAGTTTGCATGGTGAGACTGAAGGTTGTAGCATTTCTTTAGTAATGCCACTACTTGGCTTCTCTGCTAAGCTCTCCTTTTCTCCATTAGAACATGCATTTTTTTATCCTTTATCCACCAATCTTTAACTTGGCTATCTGTATTATATTGTTGGCAACAAGGATAAATTGAAAAATGGATTTTAAACAGCAGAATGCAATAATAAGTTTTCTTCCTCAGGGTTGAATTAGCTTTTTATCTCCCCCCCTCCCCCCTTTCACCAGATATCCATTGTTTAATTCTCTGGACCAATCTCTCTCCCTCAACTTCTCATCAAAGCCCAACCAGTTCTAGGCTACAAACTCCAGACCACCACTAGGTGGCAGCAAAGAGACACAAAGAACACTTGTGCTTAGTCTGATGGTCATCTGGAGATTTGTACCCCCAGATCTGATAGCGCTACTCTTAAGTGCCCCGATCTGTGAAGTGAAGTGATATGACATGTCATGACTCCAGACTACCAGGGCATTAATTCTGTCATGGTCTAAGTTACCTTACAAGAATTCAATATTCCAACTACAGTACCTAATTTCTTAAAAGCTACTCACAATAGTATTCCAATAAAAAGAGAAATATATATGCTTTCTGCTTTGTAAAACTAGGCAAGCATTTCAATTCTGCAAAATTCTTAAGCTACTAATTATCATCAGTAATATGTACCAAAAAGCAAGCAATATGTGCCAAAATTTAATAATCATCCATAAACTGGTGAACAATAAAAATGTTTGATCCTTCAAAAATGTTTATAAAAATTCTATTATATCTACATTATATCTATAACCTTAATCAACATATTTTTGATTGACCATCATTATTAGATGAGGTCAACATTTAATCTGCTGTAGAAAAACTGAACATACATATACTGTAGTTGGTGTGCACACATATAGATATAATTCCATGATGCACTTTTATCCACCTTTTTTAGTTTATTCCCGTTTAAATCTTTTTACATTTTTCTTGCACCTTTTGTTCTTTTCTGTTTATTAAAGCAATATTTAAATAAATTAAATACTATTGTTTCTAGTATTTATCCAGCATGTTTTAAAAATGCACTGTCATGATTCCACAGATCATAGAAAAGATGCTCTTTAGTTGATAATGAATCTAGCTTATTATTACTATTTAAACTGATATGTGTACAGTATTTCTGAATTAGCTGTTAAATTTTATAGCATTTAGGATTAATCAGTACCATCCTGTTCACCAACTTGTAATTATATTTTTGTGCCGAACTCCTGAAAAATTATACTGTCACATAATATTGAGACAAATCACAAATATTACTAGGAACAAACGTTAAGTCAAACCAGAATAATGATTCTCTAGGTAATGTCACTTATTTTTATGACTTTTTATGAAATTCCAGCTTTTGATGGTTATTTATTTAACTGGTACAGTTATAGGAGTTCTGAATCTATTTGGACCAGTGAACTCATTTGGAATGTTGAAGTCACGTTGTAGCTTTTTTCACAAAAGATTATCATGATAGGTTCAGTTAATCCATATATCAGAAGTTAAATACTTTAAGGCTCTGGAACTGCAATTACCTAGCATTTTGTAAGAATGGAATTATTCTTAGAAAATACAGATTGCACTTACACCTTGCGCTTTGGTAATTTGCCACTTAAAAAATTAAAATAATCTTCTGTTTAAAAATAATTTGTTGCAGGTAGTTTAGTGGGTGTCTACTCTTGCTCCTGGGCACTGTGCTGGGGGCCCAGATCTGTGCTATGTGGCCTTCAAGTGCAGAAGGTCAAGCGAATCATGAGGACGGTTAATAGTCTGTTGCTTCCCACTTTGGGGCATCTGTATTCCTTTTGATCTTTCTCCAAACAGGCACTCTGTTTGGACTTGGCTGTGAACCTACTAACAGGCCCGGGCATTCCTTCATGTCTCTATAGCTGTTGCATCTGAGACAATCAGGAACATGAAAAATCAATTGGATTTTCCCAGAGGTTTAAAAGATGTGATGACAATGTATTTGCCTTTGACTGCCTCTACTTTTTAACTGCACTATTTCCTCCCAAAGGTTACTAGAGTGCTTATCAAGTCATTATGGGGTGATGTGGCTGGGGCCAGGAGCAAAGGAGAGGAGAGAGGTTCTGTAAATACAAGAAATGTTATCCTGCCTTTTTCAAGCACAGCAGATGGACAGCACACCAAAGCAAAATTCAGATGCAATTATCAAACTCTCTTCATTGTCCTTTTCTCATACCTGTCCACCTATCAAAAAACCACACTGTACATTCCTCAAGGCAGACCTTCAGCTTTTTTGCTGTAGCTATATTGTTTTACTAGGACACAAATGAAGTGCCAATCTCATAATTATTATAATTATTTTCCATCGATGCTTCTACATTATCTCTCCCTAATTACTATTCCTCTTCAGTGACTAACTAGATGCTTTCCTTGCCACTATTCAAAGCATCCCATAGCTGGTAGAGTTTTCTGACTTTGAATGTTGTATCACACCTGCCTAGCAGGGTGGTGCTGCAGCCATTCAGAGGTCTCTCCCCTGGTTGGTGCATCACTGCGACAGTTTGGAGATGGCTGCCTGGTGCATCGCTTTCTATTCTTAGCTCACCAACCTCTGGCTGGTGTGTGGCAGGCATGCTAATGATGTGCAGTGCTACTTCCAGAGGTGTCTTTGAGAACTGCATTGCAAAGACATGGGAGAGTTTTGTACTCATTTTCTAATCACAACATTTAAAAGCATAAAAACAAGCCAAATGTATGAAGCAGACAGTCCAACAGCTCTCAAGAAATATAAGGCAAACCTATTTCTTTTAATCTCTTATTATTATCATTACCTCCCTTATCTTTCCTCAGTGCTGAACTAAATAACACCAGTCCAGTTATTACATGAAATGGTACAATCAGGGTTTGGGATATAGACAAAGATCGTTCCTGGTCAGTACCTGTGGCCAAGTCAAGTCCAGTCCAGTCCTGACTGTTCAGTGAAGTAATAATTTGCTAAGAGCTTCAATAATTTCCCAAGCCTCTTACCTTTCCAAGCAGCTAGCAGGCAGTGCAGCTAAACCCCGGCACATGTTGAGAAAGTAGCTGGATGGCTTGCTTAAATCTGCAGAAACCGGATTGGGGAGCAGTGGAGGGTTCTGATCACAGCCTTCACCTATTAAGCTTGCAGTGCTGGAGCCTGGAAGCAGAGCTTTTATATCTTTCAGGAAGTGGGAGGGAGCATGAATCAAGCACACAGCTCCCGCCTGCCTCTATACAAGAAGAATTGGAACTGTCCTTGAACAGCACAGTCATAAGTGGAATTCAGAATGAACAAGCAGGACAAAATATGGGTGTTTCTGTTGTAGCTACACTTGTATTCCATGATTGAAGGGTACTTACACAGAAACTGCAGTCAAGAGCTCAAGGGATGTATTTTTCTTCTCTGAAAAGCACTTGGCTGCTGCGCTTATCATCAAATAAAATACACACTCTAATAGCAAGTGCCAAACAGTCTTTGCTGTTCTTGTTCTTTTAAAAAAATGTGATGACAGAGTCGACGCATAATTTAAATACATCAGCCTAATTTGCCAGGACACAGTTGGTGCTAGCACCAATAGAAGCGTTTTTCCTGGTGCGAGGAACTGGTTGAGGTTGACCAGTGGAGTGGGAGATAGTGTTAAATCGGGACCACAGTAAGGCAAGACCAAACTACATTGGGACTGCAATAGGGCAAGGGCCAGGACAGTCTGACAAGCCTATCTACTTTGGCCCCAAAAGGTCCAGTTAAAACCTCTTGGAAATAATTGTGGGTGAATGATGATATACATTTCGGTGTGGCAATTATGCTCCCTTGGCAGAACACTTCTTAGCTTCCAGTTTGGAGCAACTTGTGAACCCAATGAAAAGCAGAGACAGCCAGAGCAGCGTGAGTACAGTTGAGGATCTTCCATGGAGCTCCATCTCTAATATATAGTTGGGGAATGTAGTGAAATGAAAGGGAGAGTGCTGCATCAAGCATCCCCAAAGGTTTCTTTTGGTATCATCTCTTAGTAGAAGGAGAAATGCTGGGTTCAAGGGTGGACATGAGAAATAGCCTTGAATCAGAGTGATCTTGGTGATCAGTCACTCCAAGAACGGGGGGGGGGGGGGGGGAGAGAGAGATTGTTGCTGTCTAATTAATGTATCAATATTAAATTAATGCCACTTTTGGAAGATGGGGTGGTTTTAGGTCCCACAGCCTTTATTTGTAAGATAGCTTGATTTCTTTTCATTTTTAAGAAAAGAAGCGTGTCAATGGAATTTAGAGGTACCCAAACTATAAGTGCATTCAAATAAGGTTTTCTGATTTTTTTTTACCATTTTTACTGTAGGCAGCATTCATAACGTACTGTTATATTCAAATTAAGAATTTGAGAGGGTTTTTTTTTTTAAAAAAGTATGCATTATTTGATTTCCCTGTTTTTAATCCTTTATTTTGGAGAATGCTTCTACTACTACTTAGCTAAAAGCTGAATCCTGCAAATCAAAGAGATAATCCCGTAGGTAAAATAATCACAATGTCAGGCTTCCATAAGTATTTCTAGAAAATAAGGCTTATGTAATTGAATGATGCTCTCTCTTACCCTGCTCTATAATCATCACTCCACAAAAACACACTGCCCCAATACACAGAAAACAACCATCAGGCAGAACGAGTAAGTTTTAACTAGGTTTTCTCATTGACAAACTATTTTTCTATGTAGAAAACCAGTCTGAAGTATAGGAGAACAAGGACATATCACTTTAAAGTCCAAGGCAACAAAACATTTTTGCTTCCAAAGCAGCATTCACTGGGCTGAAACTGCCCTTCCCCATTAGAAATAAAACTGCCCTAGTACGACAGCAAAATCCTAGTGGTAATGATGTATATAGACTGTCGGGGGCATGAGGCCCAAATGTCATGGATATATCACTTTCTGGAAGAGCAGCCCCCAACCCTTTGGGCACCAGGGACTTGTTCCGTGGAGCTTCTAGGAGCTGGAGGGACTGTGGTTTTGTGTGGTGCCTGCATCCCATGTATGGGGCTTCGCTTGTTTGCATGGCCCAGTTGCTGGCATGCCATGGACCAGTGCCAGTCCACAGACCGAAGTTGAGGACCCCTGGTCTGGAAGACCCCTCAATTCCCCACTTTATGACTCTTACCCAAAATGGTAGGGGAAGTTATATTTAGCTTTTAAAGCTGTGAGAGGTTTATTCATATCTCTCCCCCCCCTCCCAGCTTCTCTGCATGTGGGGAAAGAAAAAAAATACAGAAAGGAGAGGCCAAAGACACTGCTTTGATTGGCCTACTATAAACATTTAACTAAAAGATATCAGAAGAAGAATTTAAACAAAAGGGAGCAACAAAGGCAGGAAAGAGAAACGAATACAAAAAAAAAAATCAGAGGCAGAAAAATAGGGACATATTTCACAACATATTCCAAACCTTGATTTAGAAATCCAGGTCAGAATATATTGCACAGATCTATCAACGTGAACGAGGACAATAAAAAGCTTAGCCCACCTAGAGAGGGCTGCTTATTAAGATGATAGAAGAGGGCTATAGACAGTGTAGAGCACAGATACTTCCAAAGGTTCTCCAACTCCACATGATGCCCAGATTTAATTAATTTGTGCCACAGACCATGCCGCCTAAGGCCCCAACTGTAAGGCCACAGAGGTTTTTCAGGAATGTGCCAATTTACTTATGCTGGAAAAAGAAGAGAGAACTGTATGGAATTGCCAAGCTTCTCGTCTTGCTCCCAAGCTGTGTTCTTTTTCCATCACTCAAGTCCTGACCTTCCCAAGCTGCTGTTCATCCCCACTGCTAAATCTTGTGCTTACTTCAGGGACGGCAGGACCCCCGTTTCCACAGCAGTTCCTCTGCAGGGATGTTTCAGTACTTTTCTGCTTGTTGCTAAGCTTACTTACATTAGTGTTAAATAGAGACTATTCGAATGTATTCTTCATCCCCAATGTATTTGCACTGGAATCCTTATTAGTATAACAGAGTAGCAGAATCAACTATGTCGTTGCAGTTTAAGGGGCAATCTGAGGCTATAGGGCTATTTTAATTTCTTCTACTTAACATGCAGCACACATTGAAGGTTGATGATACTGCACCTATAGTGGTTCAATTCATTTTACTTTCTCACTTTCATTATCAAAATCTACTATCTTGTGTTTAGCAGACATGGTTCTACAATTAGCAGAATGGTTCTACAATTCCATAACATACTGTGGCTGGATACCCAAATCCCCCCAAGCCACAATGTGGTTTGTGGTTGGCTTAGAAAAATATATAGCTTCAATTATCTCTTTCTACACATACAACATACAACTTCCAGCATTAATTCAGCTGAGAAACAATGGAAATCTTAGAACAAGGCAGATTGAAAAAGCAAGACATTTAAAAGCAAATAAGCCACAATTGACTTAATTCCTTTGCATGAATGTATGTAAGCAAAGATCCAATAGCAGTATATTTATTTATTGTTTTATTTATTGTTCGAATTTATATCCCGCCCTTCTCCTTGCGGACTCAGGGCGGCTGACAATCAATTAAAAACACCAATAACAACACAAAATTTAAAATTAATTAAAATGAAATATTTAACTTGTCTAATTTAAAATATAATTAAAAACTCCTCTAAAAACCCCTCTTAAAAATTACCCTAGGCCAGTCCCGCTTGTTNCAGGGATCACCCTGATCTCTGGGGGCAGCTCATTCCAGAGGGTGGGAGCTCCCACAGAGAAGGCCCTCCCCCTTGGGGTCGCCAGCCGGCACTGTCTGGCCGACGGCACCCTGAGGAGACCCACCCTGTGGGAGCGTACTGGCCGATGGGAGGTAATCTGTGGCAGAAGGCGGTCTCGAAGGTATCCTGGTCCGCTGCCTGTAGCATTCCCACCTCACACAGTAATAAATCAAAAACCTAAATAAACTAGAGATATTTCTCATATAAATCTAAGAACCAAAGCCAGCAACCCAACTATTATAGAAAAATAAGAGGTGGAAAAAATGAAATTTTGATTGTGGGCTTTACCAATTAGATAGATCTTATGTTATTGAAATGGCTAGTTTATATTATTTTGTAAAAGTAAAACGTTGAGGTTTGAAGTTGATACTCTATTGCACCAAAGGAAGTCGGAAGTCAATGCCATTTTTTTTCTTTTTTTCTCCCTTACTTCACTTCTCTACTCCCTTTTTCCTTCCCCATCTTTTCCGATATTTACTTTGTATTTTGATTGTATTGTATATCATAAACTAATAAAACTTTGTATATAAAAAAATAAAAGAAAAATAACACCCCCCACAAACCATCCTGTCACATAGCAAAACATTAGCGCTCGCAAGACAGATAACAGTATGTTATCAACAAGCAAATAATCTACTAACATCACTTGCAAAACTATATTCACCTACAGGACTATCCCACCCAAGCTTATATAAAAAAGGCAGGATATGAGGATATTGTGTATCAGGGGTCCCCAGTCATTGGACCGGTACTGGGCCACGGCATGCCAGCAACCAGGCCGCACAAAAAAGCAAAGCCCCATCCGCGGGATGCAAGCAGCACACAAAATCACGCCGCCTCCTGTCCGCAGAAAAACCTTTCTCCATGGAACCAGTCCCTGGTGCCCAAAAGGTTGGGGGCCACTGCCTTAGGGGAGCAAGTGCTCCAAACTGAGCTGTCTTTTGGTGTGCTACACTGGAGGAAAATGCTAGAAAAGAATTCAACCCATGCCAAAAATGATTTGCAATGTCTAGACATTATCTGGGCAATCATCTCTAAAATATGTCATGCAATGTATGCGGATCAGCACCAAACCCTCTTGTGACCTTTCCAGTTTTCTAGTTACAACAAACATTATAGCTTTGTTATTAGGTGGCAGTTATTCATTTTGTTCCCCACTACCATCTTATACTTAAGGAACCCAGTCTCATATGGGGGGGGGGGCGCTATTCACTAAAAATAAATAAAATTAATGGCGCCTTGATCTTGAGGGGAAGAAATCTATATTATCCCCTGTGTATTTCAATCAGATGCCCAACGCAGATGCAAAGAGGTGGCGCCCGCATTTTCTAAACAAACAAAACGGAGGTCTAAAACGGCTGAGATTCATCCCGTGACACGTGGCAGGCCAGGGAAAAGAAAACAAGAATGTTCTGCAGCTCCAATTTCCAGGGTTTCTTTTAAAATGTTTGTCACCCTCTTTCCCACCACCGGGATGCTCCAAGGGTTCAAGAGCCCTTCCGAACAGGCGGCGCGCTCCGCTTCTGCCCACCCTTCGCCCCTCGCGGAAGCTTCACGTCCACGCCTTCCCGACATCCCGGCTGAGCGCAGCTTACAGGCAGGAGACTGGCGGGAAAGGGCGGGGCGTCCGCGCTTCTCGATCGTCTGGGCGTTGGAACGCTTTTCTTCGCATGCAGCGCCGCAGAGGGGAGGGGAGACACGTGTGTCTGCGGCGTGTGCGCATTTTCAAGTCTCTTCAACGCGTGTCCGTCCTGTTGCGGAGGCGGGATCGCGCTTGACTCTGCTGGACTTTGCTTGACGACAAATCGGAGCCCTAAGGGGGACAAGCACGGCCCTCGTGCAGATGTATACACGTGTGTGTCCATGTGGGAAAACCAAGCCTTTTTTGTTTATGCTGTAGCCTGCGATGAAGGGGAGAGCCGCTTTTACCTTTTTGGGGAACGGGTGGAGAAGGTCAGCGGCCGTTTGTCGCAAGAAGTCGCGTTTCCACATGGCCTGTTTTTTTAAAAATAAATAAGAGGTCAGGCGGCAAGAAAAGGGAAAGCAAAAGAAAGCATCCACGTAAGCCACAATTTACATGGGTTTTAACAGCGGCAATGAGCAATAACAAACAGTACATTTGCCCATGGGCGTCTGTGCTGCAAAGGCTAGGATTTTTCATGTTTCTTAATCTTTCCCGACGCTTCCTGGAAAAACACAGACCTATAAGACTTTCCTCTAATCAGAAGCCAAAGCCAAGGATGGGGGTTGGGGGGCAGGGGGTTGCCTCAAATTTAAGAAAGTAGTTACTTCCTTATATAATAATTAAATTATAATTATTTTTTATTTTGCATAGGTGTTCTTGGAATTGTGGCATAGACCTCCCTAAACTTTAATGAAATCTAACTGATTCCCTCTAGGTAGGTTGGTATATAACAGTGATGGCGAATCTTTTAGAGACCGAGTGCCCCAAAACCACCCCCACCCCTGTCCCCGCTGGACCACCCACTGCCTCCATGGCCCGCCACAGATCAGCCAGGCAGCCCAGCAGCGCCATGGTGGCCATGCCCTCCGCCCATGCCCTGCAACATAATCTGTGTGCGATAGGGTGCAACGGTTTGTCCCTGCTGCCTGGCTACCATGTCCTTTGCTGTGCAGCATTGTGTGGGCCATGCCTGGGGGCAACTCTTCTTCGGAGGGCTGCTGGTGAGGAGGGGGCCATGGGAGGAAGCGGGGCTGGGGCAACGGTGTGTGTGCCCACAGAGAGGGCTCCGAGTGCCGCCTCTGGCACACGTGCCATAGGTTTGCCACCACTGGTATATAATATCCAGAAAAGTATTTGGGAATGTGCAAAAATTCTCCAGAAAGTGTAATTGTGGCTTTAGCTTAAATAAATGCCTTAGGCTTAGGGCTAACATTTCTCAATGAATTACAGTATTCAGAACCAGCAGTAGAATGATTACATGCCCTTTTCTGATTGTGGCATTATAATGTCACTGACATTGGTGATTTTGGGCAGGATAAGAAGGAACACAATAGTCCAGCTTTCTCCCATGTAATTCAGAAACAGAACAAATGCTTTCTTTATATTGGCTTGCAGAGAAGCTATCAAGTTCACCGGACAGGAAATTATTTTTACCTCCTACCTACCCCCAGATCACAATGAAACTAAATTAATTTTTTCCCTGCTGCCACAGATCTTTCCTTTTTTTTTCCAGAAGAAAGAACCTGTATTTATGTTTGAGCATGCACATAAACAGTATTACATGGCAGTTTTCTATAACATTCTATACTTGGATAAAATGGGATAAAATACCTGGTGGTTCATCTGGTTGAGAGAACAAAGCTGTTGTCTTAACCTGTATAAAAGAGGCCATTACACATCTCTCTTACGTGTACAGGTAATCCTCAACTTACGATCATAACTGAGCCCAAAAATTATGTTGCTAAATAAGAGAGTTGGTAACCAGCTCACAATTGTGACATCCTATAATCACATGATTGACGTTTGTGACTTTCACTGCTGGCTTCTGACGAGTCAGTTGGGAAATTGCCAATGGCAGTCACGTGACATTGTGCCTAATGGCCCTGCAGGATTCATCAACTGGAACTGCCAGAACTGCCATCATAAGTTGGCATGGGCACATAACATTGTGCTTTACATCCACATGGCTTAGCAATGAAGTTGATGGTCTCAATTACTGTTAACAAAGACTACCTATAGTTCAGTAAATTAGGGAGATATCTGTCTGATTTGCTTCCAAATATTATCTGTCTCTTGTGGACTTAAAATATGTTTCACTCCACCACCACCAATCTGGCACCAGATCTTTCATACCTTTATCAAAATAATTTTCCTTACTCCCTCCCCTTCCTATCATGGTGCCACTTCCTTTTAATTCTCAACGTTGGGCTTTTTTCTAGGTGGCAGGCCTGGAGTATTTAGAAACCGGTGCTTTATTTTTCAGTGACTGATATACAGTTACAGAGAAAGGAGACTGTTATCAAATTCTTAGTATGCTGAGAAAAGCTCTGAATTTTACTCCACCAAACAGAGGATAAAATTAGACACCCCACCCCCCATCCCACAGACACTCTCTCCCAGCATGCTTCAATTTTAAAAACCCATTTCTTGATTGCTAGTCATGTCACATGGAGTTGGTCCCTGGCTGACACTCAGCCACTTGAATCCTTAGCGGGAATTATAACAATAACTTTTCACAGAAGGTCCTCCTCCAATGTGCCTTGCTGTTTGTATTTTTCTGCCTGAGGAAAAATCAAGGGCTAAACAAATGCCTCCAGCAAAAGCAAAACATGCCATATCCTACACAAGCAGGTGATTTTGTTGATACAAAACACAGAATAGCAGAGTTGGAAGGGACCTTGGAGGTCCAACCCCCTGCTTAGGCAGGTAACCCTATATATCTCAGTCAAATGGTTGTCCAATCTCTTCTTAAAAACGTCCGGTGTTGGAGCATTCACAACTTCTGGAGGCACGTTGTAACACTGGTTAATTGTTCTAACTGTCAGGAAATTTCTTCTTAGTTCTAGGTTGTTTCTCTCCTTGATTAGTTTCCATCCGTTGGTTCTTGTCCTGCCTTGAGGTGCTTTGGGGAATAGCTTGACTCCCTCTTCTTTGTGGCAACCCCTCAGACATTGGAACACTGCTATCATGTCCCCCCTAGAGCTTCTTTTTATATGGAGAGTGATTCATCCCTCATACCTGATGTGGAACACAGGACATCACAGCACATTAAAGATAAAGATGCGGTATCCAGCTTAAGGCTAGGAGAGGTGGAGGTATCATAAGAGCCTTTTAACTATTTAGTAAATTAATTCCTTGGGACAGAAATGTACCTGATCCAGCACTCACCTGTACCATTTCCAAGTTGTCCAAGTTCTCTCTATCAAAAGAAACAGTATATTAATTAACATCAAATTATTTCTACACAAGTGCAAGCTGAACCAAACACAACAGATGGAGCAGATAAAGAGAAATGGTCCGTGGAAACTTGACATCCAGGTTTCTAGAGCTGCCAGTTCTTGGCTGCAAACGTCTGGATAACAAGATGGCAGCCAAGATGGTAGATAGCAATAAAGAGCCCAGATCTTTGAGTCGTACTGCAATAGAGCCATCCACTTTTTGCCATTCAAACATTAAAACTTAATACTGTTTTCAAACATCATCTTATTCTTGCAAATGGATCCAACGTTGGAATCGTTTAGCAATATGCCTGCTGCAAGAAATGGCTACTGAGGGGAATGCAGAATGGAAAATAAGGCCCTTGAGATATATAATATCTTCTGACTTAGTAGGGCCAGATGTCAAGATCACTTTACAGTTTCAATACATAAAGGGCAAATTCTTACGAATACTCTTAAGATGCTTCTAAACTCTGCCTTTTTTGGACAGATGCGCAGTGCTGAAAATCTTGCTGTTATTGCCAGCCCTCAAGGCATCCTGTTCTCTGAAGCCTGTTCCACTGCAATAG
>NW_015386506.1:625170-678894 GCF_001527695.2 Protobothrops mucrosquamatus | reverse complement strand
GACCAGATCCTCCGGATATGGCCCAAGCTCCGTCAGGAACCTCTCAGGGTCCATCAGTCGCCTGGGGCGGAACCATCTAAGCGGTTCCGTCTCCCTGCGGCGAGGGGGAGCGGTCCGGAAGTCCATCCTTAGGAGAGAATGATCTGACCATGACAGGGGCTCAATAACTATCTCCCCTAATACCAGATCATTCTGCCATCTTAAGCTTAAACAATGTATTACAGTGGAAAGCTACCAGATTTTTCTTCTGATCACGGAATCTGCAGCTGGTTTACGATTGCTGCTGCCTTTCATGCACAAGTAAGTGCACGATAACAGTCTTCCCTTGTCGGCAGTTACAAACAGTTAATATTTAGCAAGGAATAGTCAGCATCCATATACAGTTATGATGCCCGGGATCCTTACAGAAGGATCTAGAAACATAGAAATAAACCACATTTATACACCATTCAAAGGAGGTAATTAAAAACCTAGGAAGGAAACAAAAAAATAGAATATATCCCTTCCAGCAGCCAACATTTACATAAGCCAGGATCATCAGGTAGAAAACAATACCCAATCAAAGATACCACCAAGAAGGAAACTGGACCCCTACCAAAATTTCAGAGCAAACTACTGTATATAAACAGGCAGTGAACCCCATATTCACCTGCACTGATGATATTATTTAGTTAGGTAATAAAATGTCTGCAAGCAAACAACCAAACTCAGACAGCACAGAGGGGACTAAATTGTTAATTCAAAACGATCCTTTTTTATAACACTTTAGCAGTCAAGACTGTCAAAAAACAAAAGTCTTGAGAATTGTAACTTTTGAAGGGTGCTAAAAATCCTTTGCGAGAGACTCTCAATTTCTTTCAAGTTCCACATTTGAAACTGTCCTATGGGACTTTTCTTCACTTCCACAGCAAACATGGGGCAAACATGCCCAGGCAAATTCTTTTTTCTTCCCAAGTTCACATGATGCTGCCTTAGTTTTGTCTCTTGGCAATAAGAGAGGCAAGCATAGGTTAGCCTTAACTTTCTGGCTTTAAAGTTTATACATTTCCCTGGCTATCATGGTGCACAGGTAGCCTCTAGGTGTATTAAAGATAATTTGTCACTATTATCTTGGAGGGGAATCCAATGACTGGAAGTGATTGGAAACATGACAAAAAACAAAGAGCAGAAATTAGTAATGGAGTTGGCATATGGGGGATAGTTTTTCTGTCAATTCAGGGAGAGGAGAGGAGCATTTCAAATCAGTGGTGGGGAAAGTCCATAAATTGTCCTTTTGCTGGTCAGTTATTACAAAGCTGCAAAATAAGAGGTTTCTTATGGAATGAAACTCGTTCATTCATCACTTGATTTATATCATTTTTGTTCTGCTTGAGAGAGGCCTTGATCTAGATCCAGTTGTTTTATGTTTTTTTTAATGGAAAAATCCATGTGAAAATATTTTAGAATGGAATGCAGAAGCACAAGCCCCAGATCATGTAGAATATGATGGATCAGTCTTGGCTATCATCCATCGAGTTCTGTGACTACAACATCTATTTTTCTTTTTTGGGGGGACTTTTTAATTATTTTTAACTTCCTGAATTCCTACATTGATTTGTCTTTCCCTGCAATGAATGTTTCTTGCCACACAGAAAAGCAAATTTCCTAAATGAAATCAGACCACCTTCTTAGCAGTTTACTGGATAAGTAACAGTGGGGGGAATTTCGCTCCTGGCTTTGGATTTAGTTGGCTGTGACAAACAAAGTTTGGATCAATCTACACTAATAAAAGTCTAGGGTTTTTCTCCTTTTAATAGGAATTCTAAATTGTTCCATTTGTGTTCAGCTCCATAGTATTAGGGTTGAGGAAATGGCTTTTTCAAAACTTAAGTAATGTTCTGTTGGTACAAGAAGAAAACCCAGGTAGCACATGGAATAAATGGAGAAAGACAGAAAGGAGTGATGATATAATGGGAAAAAGCAAAGAAAATAAAATTTCATAATAGGTTAGACCAGGGGTAGGCAACCTTGGCTCTTGTATGACTCGTGGACTTCAACTCCCAGAATTCCTGAGCCAGCCATGCTGAGGGGAAAGGGAAAGGTTTCCAAGCTGAGCCACGCTGGCTCAGGAATTCTGGGAGTTGAAGTCCACGAGTCATAAAAGAGCCAAGGTTGCCTACCCCTGGGTTAGACTCTCATGTACAAGATTCTAATTTAAAAAAACTTCCAAGCTACTTGGGGAGTAATAAAATTGAATTGAATCTAAGATCTTGGCTAATCAAGGAATACATTCCTGCAAAAGCTGCTGCTATCATCTTGGTTCTCACTTGGCAAAGAACTAGCTGATTTTGGGATGGGCTTAGTTGATTCTTAAGTGTCAAGCCCTGAAGTGTGAGGGCATCAAGACTCCCCACAATAAGGCAAAGAACCTTAAGGCACTCTTTTACATTCATTAATTCCTTACTTGCTATGCTGTACTGTATGGCCTTCTATCAATGAATCTCTGAAAAAGAATTGAAGATTGAAAATTGAGACAGGGTTAGTTACAAAGCTGAGAATAAAAGAACAGGCTAAAATAATGCTTTAATTGGTCCAGTATAGAAAAATCAGATCTGGCAAAATGAAACTGATTTGTGGCATAGCTAAAGACCATTAAAATTGCTTTAGGTGCTTTAAGATGGTGACATTAATTAAGCCAAGTGCTTGATTTTATGCAGCTCTTCCTGAAAGGTTGCAATATATAGTTCAATAGCTCTAGCATAAATGATTAAAAAAAATATGCTACGGTTTTAAATGCGGAAACTTAGCAGCTCTCATAGCAGGTACCCAGCTTCTGGGTATCCAAACCCTGTAGCCTTGTATACAAGGATTGTGACCAGCAATTATGTTCTGTATCTTATATATAGGGCTGTTAGACCCATGCTTCAGATCTGTTATATAGGAATGAGAGTTTTTTTAAAAAAATCTCACTTTCCTGATATCTAGAGGTTATCTGGATTTTGCAGCTGAGATTGACTGGATTTGTCAGATGTCTCAAGGAAATATACAAGGAAAATTTAAAATTCAATATAACAATAAAAGAAGAACCCAAGTATCAAAGAACAGCCCAGAAAGCTAGATCTTTGTGGTGTTCCTAAAAGACTACATTTTTTTTCGCCGAGCCCTGAAGGCCCATCTATTCCGTGCGGCCGGCCTGGCGTAGTTTGATTATGTTTTAGTGGGAGTTTTGTATGGGGTATTTTTAGAGCAGGCTTGTTATTTAATTTGATTTTAGAACAGAAACTTGCGTATATTTATCGTGGTTTTTATTATCGCCTGTTCACCGCCCTGAGTCCCGTAAGGGAGATAGGGCGGTATATAAATTCAATAAATAATAATAATAATAAATAATAATAATACATTGTTGGAGTCATGCCGACCTTGGGAGTAATCTTGTTCCAAACAATAGGAATGACAGAATAGATACATTTCTAGACTCCCATAAGGGGAAAGCCTTTAACTGAGCGGGACTTGCAGCGTGCTGACCTTGTCAGATCTTATAGGATGACCAGAGACAATTGGAGAGAAGAAGTCCTGCAAATAATCAGGCTTAAGGCACAAAAGGCATTAATGGTGACCATCAATACCTTGAACTGTACTTGGGAACCAACTGGTATCCAGTGCAGCTCATATATAGAGGTGTCAAAACAGGCAAGATTAAGAGGCAGGAGTAGCAGAAGTCTCAGGAATCTCTTTGTTTTAGGTATAGTAATGAAATCTTGAATGCCTGTCAGACTTTCTTTTCCATGCCATCTTCTTTCCCAGGATTAAATAATTTTTTTTTTGAAACACCTAGCTTAACAGCTTGTTCATCCTTCCCCCATTTTCAGGGCCATGTATACATTCCATCACATTCATTAACATATCAAGGTGCATCCATAACTTCTCATATTGTCACATTCTGAATTAGTTGTCACTCCCAAGTGGTCTTCCAAGGTAGAGCCACATTGTAATAATCCAAACAACAGGTTACTAAGGCAGAGGAGCCAGGAAAATGTGCAACTGATGCCAAAGATGGGTCTGCCAACTGCCCTTCAAGCAGAAGTTGTAAATATAGGAGAAATTCCAAATTGTGTACCAGTTCTGTCTGAGAAACTGCTCCATCCAAAACTAAACCTGAACAAACTGCTTGTTATCTGAACATCTGGTTGGTTTGTAGTTGCTACTAGAATGCTTTATGATCAAATTATAATTTTATAAGATTTAGTCAATCATACAGTATTTGTGGTGATGTCACAGCTATCTACTTAACCTTGCCGTCCTTGAAGATTAGCTGACTCCACTGAGATTATTCATCCGTGGCATAATCTAGTGGCTAATTCTTAGGAAAAGTGAAGCAGCACTCATTCATAACCGGCAAGCCCAGCTTCCTATCCCAGAAGTGTTTGTGGGTGTGTGTGAGTTGTCATTGTTCAGTGCTGAGAAAGCTACTTTGGCAGGCAAGAGTAGTGTGTGTGTGTGTGTGTGTGTGTGTGTGTTTATCAAGCATTAATTTAATAATGGAAAATCTGGGAACTTGATGTACTCTTACGGGAGCCATAGATTTTAACTAAGCTAGGATCCTGTTTTCAGTGACCCTGAAAGTAATGCTGCCAGAAGATGACTCTAAGTATATTCAAAAAAATCAGAAGTCTCATAGCACCATTTGCAAATGTTTTATGGTATAAATCTTTAAGAGCTACAGCTCCATATTATTTCAAAACAAAATGTATTAGTTGGGAAAAGATACTACCAGATTCCTTTGGATTGTTTGCTGCTGTAGATTAACACAATTCTCCTCCTTCAATGTCTAAGTGTGTTCAGGGTCCCTTGCTAAAAATACTGTGGTTACAACCATACAACTCCCTTTCCATGGCATCATTTATATGGTGAAAAGAACAATTCATTTTCATGCGCCTTTCATTTAAAGGTGCAGCCATCTAATTTCCTTATGTTGGAAAAAAGATGCAGATAAATATGAGTATGATTTGGGAGAAAAAAACCATTGTAGTGGTTAAGGTGCTAGCCTAGAAACCAGGAGACTGTCAGTTCTAGGTCTCACTTAGGCATGAAAATCAGCTGGATGACTTTGGGCCAGTTATTGTCTCTCAACCTAACCCATCTAACAGGATTGTTGTTGTGAGGGAAATTGGCAGGAGTATTAGGTATGTTTGCTACCCTGAGTTTACCATTTTTTATAAAAAGGAATAATAATAACAACAACAACAATAGGCATTACTTTGACCTATCACATCTCCTCTACCCGGGCAGTTGGAAGCTGTGTGAAAAAACATCATCTGAAATAGAACTGCTGCCACGGTCTATATCTATATAAATAAAAATGTAAATGTTCGTTTGTTCAAAATCTTAAATCTCTGAAAGTTCTTCACCAATTGCTTTGAAATTTTGACACAACGTTGCATTCGAATACGCACGTGTTTTTATATACCTACTATTATATACATGTCACACCTGTGACAGGTAAAAACATGCTTTTTTGAAAAACAGCGCCATCTGTTGGACGTAAAAGCAAACCAGACAATCTCTATATCTGCACAGACAATGGAACAACAAAAAATATTGTATACCCACAAGCATTGTGAAATTAAACATATTACAAACGTGCACTTTCTCTTTTCTTTCTTTTCCATTTAACCAGACTGAGCACAGCAACGCGTGGCCGGGTTCAGCTAGTATATATATATAAAAAAATATTGCAATGGAGTGGACAAATGTGCTAACTTCATCAACATCAGGAAAATTAGTGAAAACTGCAGGAATCAAGATGCCCTGTGGGGAAAAAAATCAGGAGTATGGATGAAGACGAGCTCTACAAATACCTGGGCATCCATCAAGCTGACAACATCCAGCACATTGAAGTCAAGAAGTAGGTTGAAGTGAATACATCATGAGAGTGAAAAAGATCTTAAAGTCCAAACTCAGTGGTGGAAATACCATCAATGTAATTAACAGGTGTACAATTCCAGACATTAGATACAGAGCTAGAATAGTGAATTTGGACTCAGCAAAACCAAAAGCCCTGAATAGGAAAACTAGAAAAATAATGACAGTGAAGCATGCCCTTCATCTACACAGTGAAGTTGACATACTCTATTTACCAAGGAGCATGAAGGTGGTGTGGAGTGTTGCAAGTACATCACAACGTTGAAGAAGAAAAAAGGGCATTGGAAGAATATCTGAAGGTAAGTGAAAGCTAGTATACCATGAAAGCTAATTGAGTACTGGAGAGACCAAATTGGCCTACAAGAAAAAAGAAGATTAGAAAATAGACATGCCAAGGAAAAGTATTACATGATTAGTACATTTTAAAAATAGCAAACAGAACAGATAATAACAAGATCTGAAAATGGCTAAGAGCAAGAAATTTGAAGAAAGAAACAAAGGGGCTAATTCTGATTGCAGAAGACCAAGCCTTAATGCAGTGGTGGCAACCTATGGCACGAGTGCCAGAGGTGGCACTCGGAGCCCTCTCTGTGGGCACACATGCCATTGCCCCAGCCCCACCTCTCCCCACGGCCCCCTCCACACCAGCAGCCCCCCCTGGTGGAGAGTCGCCCCCAGGCACAGCCCGCCTGGAGCAGCGCAGCCAAGGACATGGCAGCCGGGCAGTGGGGACAAGACTACGCCCTTGTGCCCCATCGCAAACAGATGCTGCTGCAGGGGCATGGGTGGAGGGCGTGGCCACTATGGCATTGCTGGGCCGCCTGGGCGATCTGCGGGCTGTGGAGGTGGTGGGTGGCCCTGCAGGTAGATGGGGGCGAGGCAGGGATGGAGCGGGGGCATTGCGGTACGGGAGTGGGGCAGCTTTTGGGCACTCGGTCTCTAAAAGGTTCGCCATCACTGCCTTAATGCATTCAAAACCAGAATTGAGAAGACAGCAACAGAAAGCAAAAGCCACCTCTACAAAGACCATTTAGTTAGCTATTGCAAATCACAGACTGACTATAAACAACAGCATGGCAAATGGTGTCAACAATGGTGCATTGGAATATTATCATTTGCCTCCAAGCCAGAGCTGATGAGACCACAATTAGACAAAGTATTAGAAATTGAAAAAGATAAAGTATTTTGGGACTTTAGAATTGAAACAGACAAGGACCTGCCACAGACTTAACAATTGTTGATATTTAGATAAAGCTAGAGAGTGGATGTTGTAGTACAGGGGTGTCAAACTGGCGGCCCACAGGCTGGATGCATCACGTGCAGACCACGCCCACCCCGGCTCCATAAAGGCAAAAAACGTTTTGATACATCACGTTACGTCACATGACATGATTGAGTTTGACACCCGTGTTGAAGTACCTGGAGACAGCAGAGACAGCAGAAGAGAAGAGAAAATCACAAAATATAAATAAAATGCAAACAGAAATAGAACGATTGTGGCAAAAGAAAGCAAAGATGGGACCAATAGTGATAGGTATCTTGGATGCAATTTCAAAACATCTTGAACACATTTGCAAAATCACTATCAGTTGGCAGCTTTACTTGGAACAGCTTACTTCCTCTGATGATACATTTTTACACCATCAAACAATATCTGCCTATCCCTAGTTTTTTTGGGAAGGACTCAGGAGGTGGATAAAAACACCAAATTCAGCCTTTAATATTTGGCTGACTATGCAACCACCCATAATAGAGAAGAAAAGCTTTGCCCTAATATTTCAATGAAGACTTGCCAGTGGAAGATTCTTCTCCAACACATTCCCAGTTCAGACCTTGCCAGAACAAAGGGAAGTAAATCAGAAAAATATTAAAACCCTTTCAGTGATTTATAGACATTTTTATATTGTCTTTGAAGATTTGTTTTCAGGTATACATAGTTACATTTTTCTACAAAATGCAGTTGCAACACCCTATCCAGAACATGAGATCCAGGACTTTTTAGACCAAAAGGTCTTGGCTGGAGATATTAAAAGCTGTGGTCTAATGCATATGGAGGATACCAGATTTGGGAAGACTGACTTAACTCTTAAAAATAGCTACTTATTCTGCTGAAAAGTTTTAATCCATTTTAGTTATTTCCCTTTTCCAGCATTGCTGGAGGGTGTGAACTGAACTGACTGATTTTATTTTGCTAGCTTTTATTCTTTTTGTAGGGAGATGGGTCTAAAATTACATGTCTTCTTCTGTCTCTTGTTCCTTTTATAAATAATGGAAATAAATCAGTACTGTAATGCATGCATGCACACAAGTTTAAATCTAGTTAAGTGCCTGATAATAGTACCTAAAACCCACACTTATACTACCACATGTGAATACTTCAATACTTTTATACCCAAAGCTCTTTCTATCTTACAATTTATTTAATATAACTGAGCCCTATCCTAATTTTTGCACAACTTTCTCCCAAACATTCTAATTTTAATACACCTTTGCGGAAAGCAGGGTTTTTTCTTTCTAGCCTGGAGTAATGGATACCAGCTGATTCCATTTACTAATGCTGTTCTCTTCTGGCAGATTGTGATAAAATTCTTGGCATTGTTTCTTTAGAAATTAAGTAGTACTTAAAAGGCAAACCCAATGCCCACATTGTGTGAACAGGTGCTAGGAAAGCTGCAGCCTGCTTGTGGATATAATACAATTATACCAAGAGCTGCTTTAATCCTGTGTTCTGACATTAAAAGCAGACCCAGCATTTTAAAAGCCATTGTTCCCTGCAGTGTGACCTATATTTGAGGACCTCTTTTTCAATTATAACTCTGTTTAAAACCATGTTATCAGCTTTGCCTGTTGTATATCCTGCCCTTTTTGTGCAACTTTAGATGTTATTTCTTAGATACCTGTTTAATGCACTGTTGTGCTAGTAGGCAAATCGCCCACCCACTTAGCAGCTTCATCTATTATTGATAACCAGTTGGGAACATCGTGGTTGTTTTGGATTTGAGATTGTTTTTTTCCCCCCAGTGTTTCCTTAAATATCCTTGACTGCACTAAGCTAACTTATCTCCTATAAATACAGACCAAGAAAAGATTCATGTTCTGAAATGTGTATATGTTAATGGATCAAACAGCTGTATGTTGCGCTCTCTATCATCACCAGGTCAAAAATAATAAAAAAATAAATAAATTGTTTGTGCTACTTTTTCCAGTGGATACCTTTTAAAACTTTGTAAAAGATTTTTAACCTTTTAAATGTTGTTTTCCCCCTAATTACCTTATTTTCTAAGTGTACAAAGTAGAGATGTTTCACAAAGGGAAAAGCATATCTGTTGACAAAACGGAGATACAGTATTAGAAAATTTAGAAAAAAACTCCTTTTCATAAATGTACCAATTTAATTTATTTAGGGTAAGAAAGCCTTCTATATCAGAGACAAAATCAGAGATCTTCAGTTAGTATAATTGTAGCACTCTGGCAAAAGAACATCAATGTACAGAGATAGGAAACTGAAGGATATGTTTAAGTTACCTTAATTTTACTTTGTTTTCAAGTACAATGTGACTGGATCATATTTTGGCCTGGTAACATTCCAAGTCACATTGTGGGAAAATAATGGATGGGTGGGTTTTTTTTCTTAACTCGTTTAATATAAGAGAACCAATTTCATGTAAGTGGTTTAAACTTTAAAGGCACTGGATTACAGGCTGGTGCCTCTGGGCCAGTCATTCCTTCTCAGCCCTAGGAAGAAGGCATAGTAAATCACTTATGAAAGTATTGTCAAAAAATTGCAGGGACTTTCTAAGTAGTCATCAGGAGTCAAAAGTTATTTGAAAGCCCCCTCCCCTCATAAAGTTAGTATGAGCAACACCTAATAATTTTCATGTCATGCTGGCTTCATATAGTTCAAACCTTCAAGAATTACTGGAGCAGCCAGTTAGGTCTAGTGGTTAAGGCACCAGGCTAGAAACTGGGAGAGTGAGTTCTAGTCCAATCTCAGCCAGGAAAGCCAGCTGAGTGACCTGAGCCCTGACATACTGTACACTTGCAACCCTACTCACCTCACAGGGTTCCCCACCTCTTGTGGGGAAAATAGTAAGAAGAAAGTGGATATGTTCACTGCCTTGAGTTATTTGTAAAATAAATCCATCCATCCAGTTAAAGAGAAGTAACCATTCCTCATTAAGGATTTCTTTGTGGCACTATTGAATCTTAGATGAAACTACCTCATCTGAGAGTAGATTAGATCAAGTTCAAATTTAAACAGAAGCATCCACAGAATCCCTCTTATCATCAGGATGAGAAAGTGACATGACATAAGCTCCACCCCTTTTGTACCTGCCTATGAAACAGTAATGGGAGGACCCTGCTTTCTTCACCCTTCACCCCAGGGATCCCGCTGTTCGAGAGGGCCTTTTCTTCAGTGACCATATAGCTTATGGAAGAGAGATTCAGATCTTCTGTCTGTTTTCAGTTAGCAATGGTTTTAAAATTATTCTGTTTAAAAGAGCTCTTGAAATAGGATGGAACTAAGTGTCTTTAACTGGATGTTCTGGTGTCCAAATTAATGTCATATATTTTTAAAATGAAAACACTTTAACTATATTTTTGCCCATTTTGTGATTATGGAGTTTGTAGTTCTTTAGTATTTTCAGATGCTGGATGGCACCATAGTAGCAAAACAATTACAAGTCATAGAACAACTTCTTCAAGAGCTGTTATTTTTTCAATACTTTTCCCCCTCCTTCCAAAAAAGAACCATTTTGGTGAAAGAACTAAAGAAAGCGCTGAATAAGAGTTCCCGAAGGATATTTTTCCCTGACATTAATTGTTGGTATTTACATTAATTACATATCTTCACCACACCCCTGTTTCTCCTTTCCTCTGGATTTGACTTGCTGATGGGAAATATGTTTTCACTGATTATTTTTCACCCTCAATGTGTTTTTACTCTGCTATTCCTTGTACATTTTATTATGCTGATTTAATATTGCTGTATGGTTTTTGCAGCCTTTTTTATAATCATATTTTTGCTTTATGTGCTTTTGCAGTTATTCTGCACAGACAGGCTTGCAATACTGTAGCTGAATAAATAAGTACAAATTGCACTTCTGAGACAAAGTAAGATAGTTTGTTTCTTGGGCAAGTTCAAAGCATGCCGAGTTTCAAAATCTGTCTTTCCCTCTATTATTTTTTTCTTCCATATTTTAGTATGAGAAGTACCTACTCAGAAGTATCATTGAATTCTATGGGTTTTTTTTAACTAAGACACCTGAGTCATCTTCCTTCCTTCTTATGGTTCTGGAGGCTTAACTGCTACAAATTGGATGATATCAAACTTATTTGTCTAAACTATTCCACAGTCTTACAAATCTTGAATGCAAAACAACTACAAGTAAGTTTGAATTTTGGAAGCTGTAGTCTCTTGATGTAGAACTTAATTCATTTACCACCACCACCCCAAAAAAGTTTAAAAACCCACCAGCCACATTTTATTTATAAAATTGGAGAGGGAGGAGAAAAGAGACAGTTTGTGGGCTTGAGAAGGGGGGGGGGGAAAGCGAGCACAGATGGTGCAGAAAAAAAATGATGAAAGTTAGATGGCTAATCAGGTAGATGGGGTAGAATTAAAGTGATGGAAAGTGTCAAAAACAACAAGAGGAAAAACATTGTGCAAGAAGACATGTACAGGGCTGTGATTTATATAACACATTTCTGGGAATAAAGCATTTAGGACTTTTTTTTTCTTTTACTGACATGAAAATAGAGATAGTTGCCTGCTTACAAGGCTCCCTTCACTTTTAAAAGGGATGGCACATCTCCCTTCCCTGTGACAAATCCATGGTCCTACAAATTCTCTTGTCATCCATATGTTACCCTGACTTTCACAGGCCAAGAAGGTGAAGGGGTTGGCTAGAGGGCACTGAGTTACTATACAAGTCATGATGTCATCCCTGAAATGACGCAAGTCCTGGCAATTTCTCTTTAAACAGAGAGTGTAGAGAAGGCAGCACATACACAAGTCACTGGCTTGTAAGGTAAACTGTCTAAGCAAGACTCAAGGTTTGAATGTCAACTGGCAGAATAGGTGGGTGTGTTTTAGCTGGGATGTAAAAGAAAATAAGAATATGATCAAAAGGGTGAAGGGGACCAGGGTGAAAATAATAGGCAGCAATTGCCACACACACACCCCTCCCCCCCTTTTGCTGATCATAGCTTGCTGGAAGTGGGAGGACTTTTTTGCTTTTACACCATCATTCTCCAAAGGGGGGAAGGAAATTCCTTCTAATCTGACAACAATAATTTGCATTGCCTTTTTAATCCTGCTATTTGGATGACTGTCAAAAAACAAACCAGATACAGCCAATTCATGAACTAGCCAAATTCTTCTCGGTGGGATGATGGAATTAGAAAATCCAGATTTTCCACCCTAACCCATGCTATAAACATTCATATTAAAATTAAAAGACAGAAAATTCCTTATTTTTGTCAACATGGTCAATTTAAGTCAAGCAAACCTTAGAAACCCTGGGGAAAAAATGGAAAACAATGTTAAAAAATGAAAATACCAGGCTTGGTAAGTAAGGAATTGACACAGTGAGACATTTTTCGCTTACACCTAACCATGGCACAATATGTTCTTGGATCCTTATGGTGTTGCTTTTCAGATACCCAAGGCAGCCTTAATTTTTTTTAGCTATTCATCTGTGACAGTAGGGTTTTCCCTTTTACAAGTTAATTCTTGACTAATGATCACAGTTTGGACCAGAATTTCCAGTGCTAAGCAAGGCAGTTAAGTGAGTTCTAGCCCATTTTATGACCTTTTTTGCCATGATTGTTAATGGAATCATTGGAGTTAAGTGAATCGTGCGGTTGTTAAGCAAATCTTGCTTTTCCCATTGACTTTGCTTGTCAAAAGCCAGCTGGGAAGGTCACAAATGGTGATCATGTGACCCCAGGATGCTGCAATCATTGTAAATACATGCAGATTGGTGAGCCCTTGAATCTTGCTAATGTGACCATGGGGATGCTATGATGGTCATAAGCATAAGGAGCAACTGTAAATCACTTTTATCTGTGCCACTGTAAACAGTTACTAAATGAAGATTATATTCCAGCACAGTTTTTGCCATGAATATATTCTGATGGACTCCACTTGCTTTTCTGTTGGTGGCATGGTCAGGTGACCATCTGTGATGTAGGAGCAGCCAAGTCACGGCACCATGAAGCAACAGAGCCACTCCTCTGGCTGTTGATTGCCTGTTGTTCAGGCTTTAATGCAGCATAGGTTTAGGGCTGTTTTGGAAGGACTTATTAACAGTAGAAATGGGGAGGATTGTTGCATTTCAGAATAGATAGGGACATGTCCAGATCTCTGCTGTTCAGCATATAATTCTCACTTATTGCCAATTTCATATTAGTTGGCTCCTTTTCAATGCATTCACGGCCAAAGCCAACAGTACATTTTGAGAGCTGACTAAGCCCATTGATCTAGCCATTTGCCAGACCCACCGCTTTCTCAACCCCTTGTGATGTTCAGTGGGGAGCAGTAATTTGGGATAACCCATTGGTCTGTTTCTTTAATAAATCTTTCACTCCATAAGTAAAAAACAAACCCTTTAGTGGCGATCTTGTACAAGCATGATGGCACTCAACATCATGGTGACATTCAAGGAAAACAGACATTGCAACAAATGTGAGTTCTTCTGAGTGTTCTTGTTTAGGAAGAATAAATGGTGCTGGGAGTCAGATTCAAAGAACATTTTCTTCTTAGAATTGCAACTGATCTGTCTGGAAATGCAAGTATGATATAACCTTTGTTGTTTGTGATATGATTGCTTAAGATGAACATGATATTTTGTATATTTTCTAAGGCTTGCTGGCCTGTTTGTCATTACTAGCAACTAGGGAAAAGCAGAATAACAGTACTGGAATGAACCTTGGAAGTCTTCTAGTCCAACCTCCTGCTTAAGCAGGAGACCTAATATGTGGTAGGGAATGTTGAACTTTATCAGTTACTTGGTAACTGAAAAGGTAGTTCTGCTATCATTGGGCAGAATGGTTTAGGTCCAGCATCAACACATATTTATTGCATATCCGGATCCTGAAAACTTGAAAACTCATGGGATTCAATGATAAAACAGTGAAAATGGAACAATGAATGTTCAGTCAATAAATGATTGTGCCTCTCTCCTCTGTTTTCAGAAGATATTATATGGTTCACCCTAGGGAACTCAGAAATTAAATGTTCTGGGATCAGATCTGGAAGTAGAGCAGATTTGCTTCTGAAGCTGACAGCTACTGTTTCAGTGCCCCCCCTCAACCTCAGTTACGGCCCATTTGACTGATTGAAAACAAAAGAGCACGCTCTAGCCTCATGTCAGTGAGTGAAATAATCCTTCTGCTCTATCAATTCACTGTGATATGTGGAAGGAGATTGCTAAAGTAGAAATTAGAATTACAAATGAAGCTATAAAAATGTCTGTAAGCTGTTTTTTTAAAAATAAAAATCCCGATGTTAAATCCTGATTATAATTGCACAAGAGTAATGCTTTCCATCTAATGTTTTTCAGAAATATAGCTGTAGGCAAGAATCATTTGTCCACTTACATGAAGTTGGAATCTCCAAATTAAATCTAAATCATGAGGAGAAACTGTTTAAGGATCGGGATCCTAGTTTGCTCTTCTTGGAATTACTGTACCAATTTCAAAATAGCCTGTAGTAAAAGTATTTTATTATTTATTAAGAGTTTCCATATATTCTGAGGCATGACTGGAATTTGACCTTTGGGTTGTTTCTTTTTCATTTTTCCCTCTTGCCAGTTAAATAAAACTCTAGTTCTTTCCTACCCCATTTACTAAGTTCTCCGTTGTTTCCTTTTAGAAAACAAAATGGTCAGTAGATTGAAAAAGCACACAGCATTATTCTCCCAACTGGCTTTCTACTGCTTCGGGTCCATCAAAGACCACTGGGAGGGAATATGGAGCTACACTGTTAAAAGGAGTAGACAGATATGGGAGTTAAAATTTCGCTAAATTCTAAGGAGCCTATGATGGCATCATCTGTTCTGCATGATCTTAGGAAAAAATTAGAAATGGAAGCAGCTTTTTGACTTTGAATCTAAAGTGCTGTATGACTCTATAACTTTAGTGACTCTATGAAGCAAATTCAAAATCTGAATCAAAGGATGGTTTTTTTCCACCCTCAAGGAAGCTGAAGTCATAGACATCACTGCTAATGATGTCCAGAAATCTCAGTGGTATAGGTCTATTTCTACAACTGTCCTTTTGTAATACTGCCTGCTAATATCAGCTGGGGTTGGCATACTGTTGGTCCCATCTGATAAACAATTCATCTTTAGGGACCCAGGATGTATGGCTTCTGCCTCTACATCTGCTCTCTGATATAGCATTCCCTCCACAATCTGAACATTCCCAATCCTGCTGTCCTTCAAGAGAGACTTAAACTCCCAGTCTTCCCATGCACTGGGCCAGGACGTTATATGAGCTGATAGTTAAGAATGTAGTATTGGTAATTGATGTAGTCCCTTCCCACTGGCCTGGTCATTTTTATTCTTATTTTACTTGTTTATATTGTTTAACCCTTGAAAGTTACCAAGGGTTTTGTATCAGAGGGTGGTTACAAAAACAAAAATACAGTCGTAAGTAAGGAACAGTGAAAAGAATGGCTAAAATTAGAAAGCCATGACACCAGAATACCAAGAAGAATCCTGTAATCATATATAAAGTGTTTAAAGACAGGAAGAAAAGTTAAATCAAGAGGTATAGGAGTAGATTAAGAGAAAAAGTAGGGAGGAGAAATCTCAGGAGTGACAGACCAGCTTTGGTTTAATGATTTCAGTTCAAGGAAAAACAGGAAATAGACTCTATGAGAGGAATTTTAAATGAACCTGACATCTTTTTTGAAAAGACCAGTTGAATAATTGGGAGTATGCAGATTGACAAGGAAAGAAAGTATTCTGCATAGCCTGATGGGATATTGATAAAGGCTTCCCATCAACTGCTTTGTTAATGGATGGTGGGCCAATCAAGAAAGAAAGAAAATTATTCTTGTTTCAGATGTTTTCCAGGTGCAACTTACTATCCAGAGGTAAGATGGGCAGATGGCAGGCCATATGTAGCATTCCATGGATGTTCATAGCCCTCTTGCAACTTCTATTCTTGCTGACTACTCTTTCCAGACATTTCAAGTGCTGTCATAGCTGCTGGTTATGTGAAATTCCCTGTTTCAATAAGTCTCACGATCATGGCAATACGGAAACCAGATCATTTGACACAAGTCTCTGAGTGGACTGTGTGGTAAGAGAAGTTTTCATGAAACTTGCATCTTCCAAAGATCCATCTACCACAGAGCCTTCTGAGAACAGAAGACAAAGTATCTGCTCTGACTTCTTCACTATGAAACCTCAATGGTCACCAGACCTTGTTGCAAACCAGCAATAGGTTGAATATAGCATATCAGGATAGGAAGAGATTTTTAACTATGTGACCTTAGCAATCTCAGTGGCATTAAGATAGCAAGGGGAAGAATACTTATCTGTGTATAGCCCCTGTCAACTTTTCAAGGTAGTCCAGACAAAGAGCACCCTCAAAAAGTACCAGCTCTAATTTATTGTAAGGTTACATTAACAGAATCTTGCAAGTCTGAAACTACATCTCTGTTCCCCCTCCCCTCACATGTACAATCCCAGAAACTAGGAAGAGTTCCTACTGATACATTTGCCACGCTCCTGTTGAAAGAAAAATTTTCAGGTCCAGTCCAAGCTGGGAATAAACAAAATGGAGGCTGTTTGGAAAGAAGGTTGTTGTTTATTGAAGAACAGAACCAACAGCAGGTAGTTCGGGGACAGCTGACAAAATGGAGTTGGAATAGGTGGGCTTTTATACTTTCTTTGGGCTTTGTATTTAAGGTTCTTCCTGTTCCTGTGATTTTGTATTTGAGGTTCTTTCTGTTCCTGTGCAATGTACTTTGACCTGAGCTTGAGTGTGCCCTTTTGGTATTCTAATGGTTGTGGGTTAATCCTATTATGTCCTAGGTCATGTTCCTGTCCTTGGAGGTTTTTGTTTTTCTAATCCCATCAGCTCAAACCTTCTCTGGGGCTGTGGCTGAAGACATTTTGCTTATGAATAGGTGGGCCCAAATCTGCATTTCTAAAAGCTGGCCTCTGCCTGGGGGAAGGAGACGGGGGGGGGGGGTTAGTTTCTGCCTAATAATTTTCTATTATTCTGTTGGAAGAAAAGTCTTCATCCTGGTTCATCCAAGCTGGGAATAAACATGGCAACTGCTTTGGGAAGAAGGTTGTAGTTTATTGGAGAGGAGAGCCAGACAGAAAAATGGCTCTGGCAGAAAAGAGAGGGAACACATGTAAGGAGTGGGTTTTTATACCCTCTGAAGCCTTTTGTTTTGAGTTGTTTCCTGTTCCTGTGGCATGAACTTTGAACTGAGTCTGAGTGTGGTTTTCTGGGCCTTGGTATCTGTGGTTTAATCCTATTATGTCCCAAAGGTCATATCCTGCTTCCCTGGGGCTGGGCTAATGACTCTTAGAGTTTGGGTAAGGTATGCAGATTTTAGGTCTTTGTCTTCTTAATCTTCT
Organism: Protobothrops mucrosquamatus; assembly: GCF_001527695.2. Lineage (NCBI taxonomy): Eukaryota > Metazoa > Chordata > Lepidosauria > Squamata > Viperidae > Protobothrops > Protobothrops mucrosquamatus. The sequence continues at coordinate 661,384 of NW_015386506.1, read as the reverse complement.
AGCTCCAACTTTCCTGAATGGTCTGCATCTGCATTTCTATAGAGCTGGTTTCTGCTTGGGGGAGGCAGACTTGGAGCTATTAAAAAAACTGGGCATGCTTTCCTGCCTCTTCAAGATCCTGAGGAAATATACTTTTTTCTGCCCTTTTAATATTTCCTTCTCTGGGAGGGGGGCTGACTTCCCACAATTCCTTTGGGGAAATATAATATTCTGCCCTTTTTAATATCCCTTCAAATATTTCCTTCTCTGGGGGGGGGGTGCTGACTTCCTACAATCCCATCTTTTTTGTGACTCAGCTGCTGCTTCTCTGATTGTTTTCTTGTCTAGTCTGCAGCCCTTTCTCAAGGTTGTCCCCCCATATCATTACATCCCCTGACTCCATTAAATATCACATGCAACTCTAGAGCAGTGGTCCCCAACCTTTACGGCTTTAAGGATTGGCGGGGGGGGGGAGAGGATGGTTCTGTGCAAGTGGCAGGTGAGCAGCTGGCACACTCACCTGCTGCTTGTGCAAATAGAGCTGTGCGCATGTGCTTGCCTGCCACCTTCCATGGCCTTGTTCCCAATGGCCGTGGCCCAATAGTGGGCCACGGCCCAGGTGTTGGGGACTCCTGCTGTAGAGACGAAAAGATTGTCAGGGCACAGAGATTCTCTAATCTTGTTTTTAGACCCATCCCATAATTTTTTGATGAGGATCCCTGGTGCTCTCTGAACTTGGTTGTCTTCTTGCAGATGTTTCATTATCCAAACTAGATAACATTATCAGTGCTAGTGAATTTTGTAAAAATGATTTTTTCATAAATACATGCCTGTATGCTTTCTTCAAGCACTGTATGATAAATCCTGCTATGATAAATCCTGAAATTTCTGGTTTGCTGTCTGTTCCCTTAGGGTAGAGCTGTTGATTTCCATTTTGCCAAATATAATTTAGTGAATGATCACTGATTAAGGTATTCATTAAATAAAGGATAGGAAGCATCAAATCAGGGTCTCAGATGTTTAATGCAGATGTTCCACCTTACCTTCTCTTCCCTTCCTGTTTTTTCCATGGTGTAAAATGAAAAATCACCCTGAATTTCCCACAGTCAGTAGTAAGTATTAGCTGCCTATTTACCTTCTCAATATTCCTCGCTTGAAAAAGTCTATCTCTTGGTAAAATTATTTTCATCTCCAAAGTATCTGAAACTTCTATTCAACATATTTTCTTTGGATGGTGTGAAGATAATTTTTAATTTTTAATTCCATAGAAGAAGGTGGAATAAAAACATAATGCACATATTGCCTCCAGTATGCCTGTATTTTTTTAAATGTGGTACTCTACACTCCTGTCTCCGAGGAAGCAGATGAAATGGAAAATAAGGAGATTTGTAATGTTCACGTGAAGCTCTGGTGGCTCAGCTGGGCTATCTTTATTTCATCCTACGCTTGACTAAACTGGAGAGCCAGTAAAGTTAGATTGCTCTCTTGTCGCCTCATTTGCTCCTCTGATTATTCTCTCTGGAGCAACCTCTAGTCTTTATAGAATGTGTCCCAAGGTAGCTCTCCAGAGAAAGAAATACATTACTACCTGCTTCAGCAGATGTAGCAACTGTCCTGCCTAGAGAGATTTTATAGAGAGTGAGCTAAGCAAACAGAGGGCCGTCTGTTATTCATGGCTGAGGTGTAGGTTATCATTACGGTCCAATGCCATTCGCCAACTGTTCTGTAAGTTGGATGGTGCTTTCTTTTCAAGTGAAAGAGTGGAAGTTCTGCCCCCACCTCCTTCAAGCACATGGTTTTCCAAACTTTCTACTTATGGGGAAAACCTTTTCATAGTCCAGGCAAAGACAGAAATCTTATTTAAAGCTTGGTCACAGGTGAGTCTTCCTACCTGGCAAGCCCAGCATTGCAATGGGCACAGCAGAAGATAAAATGTCTTACTCCTCTCCCTATGAATTTTATGGGGTGACCATCTGTTATTCATCCATTCTAGTAAAACCAAAAAGCCAACATAAACGCTTACATGTATGTAGTTTGGGAATTCAGATGGAGATGATGAGTCACAAAGGATATATTTTAAAAAAGCATATCTCCCCAATCAGCTTTTCCCCATTTAGAGAAAAGTTTCACCTTCCGGAAACTTCAAAACTAAAGGGCTCAGAGTGCATTCCAAAGTAAAAATGAAACTTCTTGTTCAGGAAATAACATTTCTAACTTTGCTACATGTCCAACTTCACGCTACCACCTTCCAAGAAATCTGCACATAGGCTTCTCAAGAACTTAAGTCACATTCCAGTTCTAGAAGGGCACTGGTCAAGTATGTGAAACTTCACCTGTGTAAGGGTATTTTTAATACAACATGATAGACCAGTGAGTTTCACTTGAAGGGGAAAACTAGAAATGATAAATGCCAATAAAGTTTAATTTTACAAAAAAAAACAAACCCCAGGCTTAGGACCATTAAATAAAGTTTCAAAACCTCTCAGGGTTTCAGAAGTAGAGCAACAATACAAGATTCCCAAATCATTTTAATGCATAGTTTGCTGATTCATGGCTTAATGCAGGGATCCTCAACCTTGGCAACTTTAAAACTTGTGGACTTCAACTCCCAGAATTCCTCAGCCAGTCCACAAGTCTTAAAGTTGCCACGGTTGAGAACCCCTGGCTTAATGAATACATTCTTAAGTGCCCTTTGCTGGCTGAGGAATTCTGGGAATTGAAGTCCACAAGTCTTAAAGTTGCCAAGGTTGAGGACCCCTGGCTTAATGAATACATTCTTAAGTGCCCTTTGCTGGCTGAGGAATTCTGGGAATTGAAGTCCACAAGTCTTAAAGTTGCCACAGTTGAGAACCCCTGGCTTAATGAATACATTCTTAAGTGCCCTTTGCTGGCTGAGGAATTCTGGGAATTGAAGTCCACAAGTCTTAAAGTTGCCAAGGTTGAGGACCCCTGGCTTAATGAATACATTCTTAAGTGCCCTTTGCTGGCTGAGGAATTCTGAGAATTGAAGTCCACAAGTCTTAAAGTTGCCACGGTTGAGAACCCCTGGCTTAATGAATACATTCTTAAGTGCCCTTTGCTGGCTGAGGAATTCTGGGAATTGAAGTCCACAAGTCTTAAAGTTGCCAAGGTTGAGGACCCCTGGCTTAATGAATACATTCTTAAGTGCCTGGGTAGACATGTACAAGTAGATGGCATATAAAAATATTTGTAATAAATAAAATGTTAAGCCAAGGATTGTCACAGCATCTCTCAGGGGTACCAGAGAGATGTGACACCTGAAAAACATTATTTGGTATCAGCCCCACTAGGTAGATTTGAACAAGAAATCAAAGCTAAAGTTGGCTATAATAACCACCCCTTGCAATTCTGATTGTATTATCCATCTCCTTTTTCTCATACCCCAATGAATCAAGAAAATGACATTTACCAAATTTTATCTCATTTTTCTGGACTTATTAAATGATTCAGCCTCTTTTGCCTATATCAGGGGTGTCAAACTGGCAGCCCGCAGGCTGGTTGCATCACACACAGGCCGCACCCACCTTGGCTACGCAAAGGCAAAAAACATTGCGATAGGTCATGTGACGCAATCAAGTTTGACACCCATGGCCTATGTAATGGTCCCTGAATAAGGAGAGTCATCTTTTTCTATTCTCTACAGTTAACCCCTCCCCCCCAAATTAAATAACAATGTGGGCTCTCCAACGGGATTGCACAAAATGTTGAAGTTGAGATTGTTGAGACCTCGTGTAATGTGATGATTTTGCAATATTTTCTATTTAAATTTTGTATTTGTATGTGTGTGTGTGCACTCTGTCATACAAGACTATCTAATAGTTCAAGATGCCTGAAAAGTTTCTCAATTCCTGCATGGCAGCTTTAAACCACGGTTTACAAATTACAATGGCTGGATCCAGGCAATACACCAAGGCAGAATCAAGCTAATTATATTGTGACTTAGCATGATATGTGAACCCATCAAGTCTAAAAAACTCTATTTTATATAATCTTCAATCAACCAATCTATATATAGCATCCATTCTCGGCTAAACTTAGCCCTGTTGCTTTCTGCTTTTAACTTTGCTTCTCTTCCTTTAAAATTGCTTCTCCTTTCAGTCTTCTACCCCACACTTCTCTAGAGAAATATAACATGCATGAAATAGAATTTGCTGACTCATTCCGGGAACCCAATCTTAGCCAAAGGAAAATATTCCCCCTCCCCCATCTTTGCAATAAAAGTCAAACAACAATATTCCATTTTCATATTTACAAGACAATTCCACTGATGATGTCAAAGGGATCTTCAATCATATAAAGCATACATTGTATGAGCCATTGTACTGATATCTTAAGGATATTACTCATAAAATAAGCACAAAAATAGCAAGTAGGAAGACATTTCAGACAGCAGCTGTCCTCCCATCCTGTCTCTAACTTTAGTATAGCTGCTTGTTCAGTTTTGCAGTGAACAATTTGCTTGGTAGTTTTGGCAATCAACAAATGCATGCAAGAGAATGGGAGACATTCTGGGGAAGATTGAGCTGCTTCCTCCTTCTCTTGAGAGCCCCATAGCTTTAGATCAGGGGTGTCAAACTCAATTTCATTGAGGGCCGCATCAGCATTGCGGTTGCCCTCAGGGGGCCGGGTGGGTGTGGCCAGGGTGGGTGCAGCCTACTGGGTGGGTGTGGCCAGCTCTACATCATTCGCGTCAAGAGTGCCTGTGGGGGCCTGGGCAGGAGTGGGATAGATCTGAGGGTCTCTGGCAGAAGGGGGTGGGACCGGGGCAAGTGCCGAGGCATGGTCCACTGGAGGAGCCTCACTATTCCTCTCAGGCCATGCAGGGGGGGGCTTATGGAGTTAAGACTGAATGCGTTTCAGCATAGATGGCCACCACAAAATTGTACATTGGCTCCCAGCTGGCCTGGACCAGGGCCAAGGCAGAGGGAGCCGTTCCCTCACTGTTTCCAGGATGGCTTCGCGGGCCACATGAAACCAATTCGTGGCCCGCATCCGGCCCGCGAGCCTTGTGTTTGACATGTCTGCTTTAGATGAATAAGAGGCACTTTTTTTTTTTGCTTCATGACCAGTGAAAACACTTTAATAGAAGTGTACTTTAACAGTTGGAAGGGATCTTGGGGGTCTTCTACTCCAAACTTCTGCTCAAGCAGGAAACCCTATACCAGGGGTAGGCAACCTTGGCTCTTTTATGACTCGTGGACTTCAACTCCCAGAATTCCTGAGCCAGCCATGCTGGCTCAGGAATTCTGGGAATTGAAGTCCACAAGTCATAAAAGAGCCAAGATTGCCTACCCCTGCCCTATACCATTTCTGCTTCTGCAGTTCCTCACTTCTGCAATTCCAGCAGTCAATAAACCAGAAACCTGCCTTTCTATGTGGACCACAAATTAGGGGCTTCTTGTCTTTCATAACAAGGTCCTACCTTTGCAACAGACTTGTAATTTCTGTTGGTTTATTTATAATGCTGCTCAAACAACCACTCTCATATTGTAGTCAGTGAGTCTTCCCATTTCCCTCCCCCTTAAACATGGGTTTCAGCAATGAAACAAAGCAGCGTCTAGAATATTCTAGGCTATGTACAACTAATGCATTAAAAGTTGTTTTTTCCCAATCTGCACAGGCAGCATTTACCTTTGCTCTATAAAAACAGATGAGGCACACTAACAGCACCACGGTTAATAAACTCATCCGTTTGCTCATTCTCATAGACTTTACACAGGCTCACTCACTCACTCTCTGCATGGACATAAGTGCGTTAATTGATGAATGGACTAACAAACTGAGTTAGCTGTCCAGGTGAGACAGGTGCTTTGGATAATCTGAGAACATAAGCAGTGCCATACTGGATCAGAACTCTTGTTCATCTGATGCATCAGTCACAGTGGCCAAACAACCGCACAAACAGATGGACCTTGGAGGCAATATACTGCCTTCAAAACTAATAGCCATCGTTTCCCATGAGTTCCATGAATTGGTCCAACCCATTTTTTTAAGCCAGCCAAACCTGAAAGAGGCCAATGACCATCTTTCATTTTATTCCAGAATCCAGAAAAATCAAGATTGATAAAACTTTTTAGCCCTAAGAGCAACAAATCATGTCATGTAAAGAGGTGCATATTGTAAGTTCATGCACTCACACAGAGCATGTATGGTGTGCATGCAGACATAGCCATACATAGACCTTCCTATCTTCCTCCCTAAAAAAAAAGCTATATTATCCTACAGCCTGTTAAACTGCTAAGTGGTGGATGTCTAGAACTATCATAAAAGTAATACTATTATAAAATGAAATGAGCATAACAATTTAGCATTATATTGGTATTGCATTATAATGGTTTAGCTTTATGGCAGTATAATGCCATACACCATGATAGGACTCCCTTCCCTAACAGAAGTTGCTTTAGTGTTAAAGTTATAATAACAAAATAATGTTACTATGATACAGCACATAACATGATGATAAAACATCTGTTCATCAGCTTTTTAATGTGCTGCAAAGTAGGGCTACCAAGCTGGGGAAAAATAATAGGTGTGAGAATTAAGTTAAGTGATTCTGAGCTTTGAATAATCAACAGTTCCCAAGTCAAGAAGAGCAGAGAAAAGGCAATTAACACGGGAAGGTGAGAGAAATGGAAGGAGGTGTTAGAATTAAAAGACAGTGGCTACGTAGAAGAGGTGCAGTTACTTCCATGCAGATTGATTTAATAGATTCATCACAATATACAATCAAGATTCTGTCATGTGTGTTGGGCAGCCATAAACGAAACAAAGGTCTAGTGCACGGGTTTCAAACTCGCTGCGTCACGTGACGTGTCACGACCTATCGTGACTTTTTTTCGCATTGCCAGAGCTGGGGTGGGCGCAGCCTCCACATGATGCAGTTTGACACCACTGGTCTAGTGCTTAAATGGAGAATCTAGTGTGGCCTCCTGCGGTGTTGTTTAATTGTATCCACTTCCAGTTGGGTACCAATCAATGGCTAAAAAATTCTACCACAGTCTTCCAATAAGCCTGACAATAATAACATGGCATAACCTGTCAAGTAGCTGACTGGTATATAGCTGGGAGTGGATAAAGATAAAGGATGCCTGCAAGAGGATACACTGGGTTTCTCATCTGTGAGAATGAGATTTGGAACCAGAAGCAGAGCATAAATCTTGCATCTGCTTGCATATTAGCAAATCAGGTTTGCTTATTAGCAGTAGCCTTTTCTAGAAAAACTTAACCTAGATATGCAGGCTTCAGATTCGGTTATTTTGATATGCCACAGAACTATCTGTAAGACCTGCTGATAGTTCAAAATATCTTTACCAGGTAGGGCATTTTATTCTGATAGCATTCAATCTACAGTGGCTCCAATTTTGTTATCTCAGTCTAATCCTAAAAGTTTATTTTGGGCTACAATCCAAGCTTTTAAAGCCTTATTCTTATCTGAAAGTTATCTTAGTCTATTCAATTTTATCCACAATTGTGATTATTTGGGAAGAATGCTCCAATGTTCTACTCCTGGTTGAAATGTGATCAATATGTACACAGGGCAAACTTCGGCTGAAGACACACAGGGCTTAGACCAAATATCTGCAGGCAGTCCTGATACACTTTTAGTATGCGATAATTTACATCCTGACTTGTTTTCATTACTTATGCAGGATATTTTTTGATCCAATATTTATTTTTATCTGATGCAGCTTTTTTTTGCGTTTCATTATTACATTTATTGGTTTGGGGTCTAAACAGCTGAAAAGCAGGAGAAAAATAAGCTTTATTACTCAAACTCAATAGTTTTTGCTGTAATATTCTTATTTTTATTTTGATTTAATGGAACTTTTATTTTTTATTTTTTCATTTCAGTATTCTACATACTGGTTTTGGGGGCTGAACACGGTTGAAAAGCAGCATAAAAATAAAAGCATTTGTCATCAGCCTTAGGTACAACAAGGAATTTTGCACAGGGATTCTGGACTTATCTAAACTATCTAACAATTATCTGTTTATTTTGAAGTTGTATAGTTAAAATCATGGGCATTGACATTATGAGGTCAACTTAGATGCTGAGTTGGATCTTGCATCATTTTAACTCAGCAATAGAAATAATAAATATCTCTATGTTTCATATAGGACTTTTATTTAAAATGTAAATTGTGAGGGCTAAAAGAAAAGAATAATGTATACATGTTTGTGATCTATTAGCTGAAAAGAATCCAGAGTTGTACCAGAACTGTTTCTTTGTTTGCATTAGCCACTACACAACATTCCCCAGCAACCTCTATTTTCTGTTGTGCCCTCAAGTTATTGCCTTCATCTAATCTCTACTCCATGTCTGAGACAGCCTTAAATCATCCTTAGTTGCACTGGTGATAAGGTAGTGGGTTTCTCCTTATACTGAGACATATTTTGTTGTTGATATAATCTGATGCACTACACCGCCATTTTATTTTGTTGGTACTGCAGTCAGCTGATCATTGGAGAGTGGGATCAGTTTGGCACCTTTTGACATGTCCAGCTGATGCAGATACACTTGTTCTCATGTCCATTTTGCTTTCACTGTTTTCAAATCAGCCTTTTTTTCTCCATTTGTTACATCTCTGAACTGTTCCCTGGTTCAAAGACCCCAAACAGCAGCTCGCTGTAGCTGTTGCATGGTGAAACAAAAGATGGTGGAGCCATCTTTCTGTCTATTGTTTCAATAATGCAACTTTTCCTATGCCTGTCAATTGCCCTTCAAGCTGCTTTTGAAAGTGATTTTAGCGCTCTTCTGAAATAGCCCCAAAGCTGTGTCCCAAAGGAGCCCAATTATTACTCGTAGTTGAGCTCCCTTTGAATGCACTTGTTTAAATCCCACAGATATGTCCATCTGTCCAAAGTCCTTCTGTCCTTCGCTACCAATCTCAGCCTGTACAACATGCTTTCCATTTATGAATGGAATACCTCTTAGATGTTTACATCTTTGTGGATTCTGTTAGAAAGTCAGGCTTGTTTCTTCTTGGCTTTGGCTTGGTTCTTATTTCATGTAGTACATTCAAGATAAGCATTAATTATTGTGATTTTAAATAGTTGCATGATTCATCTCTGTTGACTTTTTCTTTCAGTTACTTTTCAATCAATATCTTATTTTGGAGAAGGTTTTCTTTTAGTTTCAAATGTAAGTGTGTTGCATCATATTGGTAGGATTGCATATATGCCAAAAGCAATAGTATTAAGGTCACTTTCTCTTTTTGGTTTCACAACAGTCATGTCTCACATTATACTAATTGTCCTGGGTATATTGAATCTATACCTCTCCTGGTTGGTGAAAATTTTCAGGGAGAGCATGTGGATGGAATCATGCAATCATAAACGTCTCCTTGAGTGAGGGGATGGTTCATCATCTCCAAAACAAACCATCATGGAATCCATGGAAAATTTTTGTCCAGGTTTTGAGTCTTCCCTTTTTAGGAAAGGTTATTAAGGCGATCAGCCTTCAGCTTCAGAGAACTCTGGAGAAAATAGAATACCTCAACCTTTTCCAGTTGGATTCAGACCATGACATGATACTGAGACAACTGTGGTCACATTTGTTAAACTGTAGTGAATTATGGGTGGGCATGATACATCCATCCTGGATCTCTTTGGTCTCTCAAGAGCCTTCAATACCAGCCATGATATTCTTTTGGAATGGTTTAGCATTTGGGAGTGGGAGAACCATTTTGTGATGGTTTATCTCCTTTTTCCAGGCCAGTGCTAACTGGTGCTTATGGGAGACCACAGTCAAGCCCTAGGCCCCTGCTTTCAGTATTTACATGTAAGTGCTGGAAAAAGTCATCCAGCATACAGGGCAAACTATCATCAATATGCTGATGATAGTTTTACATCTCTGTTTCTGGCTGTTCAAGTGAAGCTGTCAAGATTTTATAATGTCCAGAGACTGTGGGGGTCTGAATGGGAAAGATCATACAGCAATGTAATTTTATTTTTCCCTGAAGATTTGACCAGTTTTCTCACTAGGGATCTAGTCTCTGGATTAAATAGGTGGCCTAGGCTTGTTTATAAACATCTTTCCAGCATCTTATCACCTCTATGACATTCTAAAGAACAGAAAGCACTGAAACAATTGATCAGTTGCTAAGCAGGCAATTAGTGTTAAGACTCCAGAAGAATATTATAAAACACTCTCTAGAAATCCCTCTAGAACTCAGGTGGACAGCTTATGGGCTGTAAGTAGCCCTCAGAAGTCTGTGATTTCCTAAGATTACAAATTACATCACTTTTGTATTGTATTTTCCCTTACACAATCTTGAGACCACTGCTGTTATTTGTGTTCTCTATATTTCAGGAGCCAATTCTGCCAAACATTTCCCTCAGCCACTAATGAAATCTATTATAAGCAATTGGTCCATTGAGTTTAGATGTCAGAGTATTTAGCAGATGATCACCAGCCATACTTAAGAGAGTCAAACACAGCACGTTTCAGATCTTTTAGGCTCATACTCATGTCTTGCTTGCAACAGCATGAAGACCTTATTAACCTTACTTTTTAGGGACATGTTCCCATGACATTCCTTATATATTATCTCTAGCTTGCTGCTTATAACCATGCTGGTGAAGACTTTTGGCTGCTTAAATCCTCTGTGGTCCATTAGGTTTTGGCTGTGAGACAGATCAGACATCTGGCTTACACAGTCTATTTCTGTTCATGTAGGAGGAAGAGATGTTGACTTGAAAATATCACTCTTATGAAAAACAAATATAGGTTTTTCCAGAATATTGGTATTCCTATATCCATACCCCCAAAAAAGTCCAGGAGACAGAGGTAGACACGATAATTCCAGGCTTGGGACCAGCCAGTAAAATTTACACCTCACCATTGTGAGTGATCACATCCTATCTTAGCATTCATCTTTTAGTTCCCATTGGCAGACTCTCAGTCCTATCCATTTCTTCCTTCTGAACAAAGCAATTACCGTCAACAACTGGCTTGGTTTTCTTGCTACTCTACTGTTCAAATTGTAGATGAAAGATCTGATCTAATATACAATAGTACTGCTGAAGGAAACCTTGTGTGTGGAGATTCAAATAATCACGCTTCCTGATCTGCAGTTTTTCCATATGCAAGAACGTTGTTAATACTGTTTATTGTAATCAGATATATACCGTAATCAGAAGATTATGACATGTCTATTCCTACATGTTTTTATAAATAAATACACAAGCTTAGTTATGCGTGTACAAATAATGTTTTCCATGTTCTCTCTTTAAATGTTTTGTACATAAAATAATAATCCAAAAATCAATATGGATGATATCCTGCAGTTTATTCTGTTTCTCAGGGGCACAGGCATGCACAGCAATATGTTCTTGCTGATGTGGCAGCAAAATCATGTATATTGAAGTAATATCACAAGTCTATACTAGAAATAAAGTAAACATACTGACCATTTCCCATAACTCATTTAACTGAAAAAGATCTCTTTATGTCAAGCTTGACTCCTAGTAATTACAATGACACATCCATGTAATTTTCCCTGTAACTGTGATGAAATTCTTTGTCACTGTGTTAGTTCAGGTTGGATTTTATTGTTGTTTTGACTGCCCACTCTAATATATAGATTGATGCATTATTGTATTATGAAATACACAAAAAGGAATCAAGTGAATCTCCAAGGAGTTAAGTTTGACCTCAAACAGACCCAGCCTTGAATAAACCAACTACAGCCAGCCAGTCAGCCATGTTTCACATGCAAGAATCGACATGGAACCAACAAAAGTAATGCCTTGCTGGTTCATACTTTGGCCCATCTAGTCCAGCAGCTGTTCTCACAGTGGCCTACCAACTGCAAAGGTAGTCAACTACTCTCCCATAAATGGCCTTCAGAGGTAGTCACACCATCATCAAGGCTAATAGCCATTGATCTCCATGACTTCCATTAATTGGTCCAACCTTGTTTTGAAGATGGTAGTAATAGTGTATTCTAATAGTGTATTGTAATATCTAAAGATTACATGCTGTGTAAAACAAAATCCTTTTATTTGTCTTGGTTCTTCCAGGATTCAATTTGGGTAACCTCTGGTTCTACTCTTTTGGGAAGGGGAAAGTAGCTCCTGCCTGTTCACTTTATCCACATCATGCAGTATTTATGCTTATTTTAAGGTTTCTTGAAAAGCCTGAGACAACAGGAATGACATACAAATTAAGAACCTTTCAAAACAGAGATTTCTAGAAACTGGGGGAACATCATGTGTATTTTCCACTGCCCTTGCTTTCATGTGACATTAGAATTTGGGGCATAGAAACCTTTAACTAATAAATGACAGATTGTTTTTGTTTAATATATTTAGACCAATAGAGCTTAGAAGCATGTTTTTTCCTGGGATTGTCCATTAGAGTTAAATTAAAGTAAGCATATATCTCTCCCTCTCTTACAGGGAATATTATTGTGATAATTAATGGCCTGCATCCATTTCCTTGAATTTATTAATAGGGAAAGAAACTATTCATCACATGAGGCTATACTGTTCACATGATATTTACAAGGGATAACTATTTTTCCATTAAAATAAAGTTCTAAATAATTTTTATTTCCAAGAAAAATAATTTCCTTGCACAAAAGCAGTCACCAAAATAATTATACTGCTTTCAGATGTTTCCTTTCATTATGTTTTAAAAAATACAATTCACTTTCCTGTAGTCTAAACCATGAGGTAAGCTTTCAGAGACTGAAAGAGAGGCAGAAGGCAGATAGAAAGCTCATCTAAGGTTCTACTGTTTCTTCAGAAGAATATTATCAGCATAATGAAAAGTTCCTAGCAATCCTGAAAGAGTAATAGTGCAAATCTTGGGATTTAGAAGTAAGACCATTAAAATGAATGACCCTTACTTTTGTTCAAGGGCTAGAAGACTGCAGCCCAAAGCACACCACATGAAAGAAAGAATAATATTTATGAAACAGCCTTGCAACCATCAGAGTGACTGTTTACTAGTCTATGACCTTGCATAAGCTTGTGCAGTATTTTTCCATTCTGTACTATATGCTAAATGAGTCTCTATTTTAAATCTTGCTTCTGAATGCTTTAAGCATTTGCTAAGTGAGGAGGTGAGGATAGTTGCAATACAACTCAGTATCTATCATGGGATCCTGGGAGTAATAATCCAGCATAAAAACCTATGAATGCCATAGATACCCTTCTCCTTTGCTAAATAAGCTCTTATTGTTTGTAGGTGTTACATGACTAAAATCCAGAGATTTGATATCCCCACACAAAAAAACCCTGCAAAAAATGCAACCTTGATTCCCTAAGAAATCTCCTAAATTATTCTTACTCTAATTTTAGAATGTCCCTACTAGGAAATCCATTTTCCTTCCATTACATTTGAGTCCTTCTAAATTATAACTACAAAGCTACAAAAGCACCATCATATTGCTCAGTTTTCTACTTTATGTTCTTCTTTATTAAAAAAAAAGTCTATTGTTCTTATTACAGATGGGGGGACTGCATATCTGACTAAGCTCTCACACCAGAAATAAATGCGAATAGAACGACTCCCAGCAGCCGTCTCCTGCACCTCCTCCATCCATATTTGCAATTCCTTATCTTCATTTTGCTGGGTTACATTACAGAGATTCTCAACTGCAGAGAATGATATTGGATTCATTCTATGCATAAACTTATCAGACTGCATTGATTGAGTTCTTATTAAATGCTAAGCCAAAACTAAGCCTAACACAGAGTGGCTTAGCATTTGGGGGGCCTCCATCCAGTGTGATTATCAGGAAGAGCGCCAGACAACAATGCTTTGAAATTGCCTTTGGCAGAAAAATAAAATTTCAGGAATGCTTCAGGAATGTGCTATATTTTCTCAGACGACATTGGCAGATTGGTTTCGATGGTGGCAGCTAGAAATCCAATTCATACATAGTAATTCACCTATATTTATTGCTTCTGCTTCATCCAGTCTGCCTCCTTCTATCTCCATTTTACCTGATAACCCAACATACATCCTATTAGTAGAAATAAGTTCAACTGCCTCCCTGCAATCACATCCAGTACAAAGTCTGTCGTGAAATATTTATTCTCTGCAAAGCCTGACAACATCATGACACAGCAGATGTCTAAGTGAAGTCTATTTTAAGCTGCAAATCTCAAGTTATGAAATACAACATCTGCTGTATATACATAATTGGGCATGCTGCTGTAAGAGAAGAGAAATATGAGTTGTATGATGTCTAGTATCTATCCGTTCACGCAAACAGAACTTTAAGATAGGGCTTTTCATCAAAAGAGGGATATTTCCTCCACAAAGCAGGTTCCCTAGAACCTGGGTCAGAGCACCAACATCAGTTTGGTAATAATAAATAACAGCAATGGAAGGGGGGGGAAACAGTGCCACTTCAATCCACCAATGTGAATGAAAATAGGAGAATGAACATTTTCATCAGTCTGGGATGTTCTGCAACTTTGCCTCTTTCTGATTGAAGCTCTTAAAGGAATAAGACTTCTGGGCTTCAAATCCAGAAGTGCCCTTCCTTGGGGCAAAATAAAACAAAACTTATCATTTTTGTTCTAGAAATGTTACACCCAATTCTGGTTTTTGGAATAATCAAGTGAGGGAAGCTGCAGCCACGTGTTCTTACTTATTAACAAAATAGTCTAGATCCAATCCCAACAGAATTTCCAGAAATTCCTATTTACAAAACAAGTGTTGCTCTACTACCCATCTGCCATTTAAAAAATCTAGCACCTTGGACAATTAGTCCAGTAACAGAACTAGCCATATGAATCAAGGTTGCTTGGTCCTTTCTGTACAGGAAACAGATGTTTTGACCAGGAAGAAAGACTTTTGCCTCCTTAGTCTAAAATATGAAAAATATATTCAGAAATCCTTGCCAAGATCAGTCTTGCTATCAGGCAACGTGAAGGAGTTACTTTAAATTACACATATTTGTACAAAATATTTTCTAAAAAAAAGTAATCTTCAAAATATTGATGGGAAGACATTGAATTTCGCATCCAGTTGTCATTAGTTCAGCATACAGGGGATAAAGTATATGGGATATATGCAGGGCTTTTTTTCTTATAGAACACCCAGAACGGAGTTCCGGCACCTTTTTTGGATGGAACCTTGTAGGATAGGCAAGGCGGGTTGTATGACGTGTGTGAGTTCCGGTATCTTTTTTTTTTTTTTTTTTAGAAAAAAAGCACTGGGTTTATGACCCCATATGACCCAGATGCTGTTTCCAGCAATTGCAATTGAAAAGGATGCTCAAAAATCTGGAGGGCTATGAGTTTTTCTATCCCTAGTCTATAAACTGAAATTGTGTGAACCTGAATTATTTGAACAGAAAAATTGGCAAGATCATTTTATGTTCATTCAAAATCGCACTCCCCTGTTCAGTCCCCACTGGATGTGTTTGGGCTTTGGGAAATACCAGAAGCTGCAACCTCAAAACAAACAGGTTGGAGATGTTAAATATAACTTTTTTCTCTCTTATATGCTTTCCTTCCAGCAACATTTCAGAGAGTAGTCCAATTTGAATATTGTTCTTAACCCTACTTTTACTTCAATTCATTGATTTGTCCAGATATAGTGTAATATGCTAGAAGCTTCTATCAGGGTTGGACTAAGGATTTTACTGCTATACATATGCATGGTCTTCAGTTAAAATACGGACATGCATACATAGAACGATGAGGATCCAAAGACAGCACTGGATTTATACTGTGAAATGTTTTATCCATGTACACAACTCAATTTCTCCATGCTTCTTCCATTTCTCCTCTCCTTCTATTGCTGCTGTAAGAAAATGAATTTAACATCACACATAGAAATGGATGTGGCTAGTGCAGGAAGCTTGTGGTGTCTAAGGAGGACACTCCTCCTCCTGATCCCTGCCCTAGCTGAGCCTCCTCTGGGTTTGAGATAACAGGTCTGTATAAATTTTGGACCTCAGGAACCTGGGGTAAGAGTCTTTTTCCATAAGGCTGTGAATTTTCCCTTGGGCTTGGTCAAAACATGATGGTGATGGTTCTTCTAGATTCCTTCTTGTTGCCTCTCTTGTCTGGAAGTCTATGTTTACCTAAGGAGAGAAAAACATGAAAATAATGTATATAAAATAATTATTTTCCTATTCCTTTCATTTGAATGGAGCAGTTTTGTCACATAGTCAGAAACAAGTATTTTCTTTTCATCAGAAACATGAATCTGATATCAGGCTTACTGGCATATTAATGACATTACAGAATATTGACTACTTGTATTGCCAACTTCATGCCCGGTCTGTGTATGAAAATAATTATTAATCACAATTATTTCCTATCCTTCCCTTCCACCGTGAAACGTAGTTGACTGTGAGCCAGTCATAATCTCAAAATCTAACATATTTCATAGGGATGTGTAGATAAAAAGATATGCAGAGAAGGCAAGCATATATCCTTCGGATTTGTTTTCTTCAAATATTCAGAATAAAAATATGGTTTTAAAGACATTTTAGGTATGATGCTACTTATTCAAAGATGATTGAGACATTATCAGAGTGATCATGGTTTCTTCAGCTGCTACAGTAATACCAAGGATCTCTAAGGACCCCCAGTTCTAAAGGTAATGCTGAACCCAAGAGGAACATCCTCGGCTCTCAGACTCATCCCTGCCCAACTATCCATGCTTTGCATCTGCTCACCTCTCGTGGTGCTTGCACGTCAATAAATTCTTCAAAAATCCGGTGGGCCTTGGTAGCTAGTTTGGTAGTTGACCGTATCTTCTTGAATTCCTCGCATGCCAGCCAGAACTCCAGGTTTTCTTCACTGAATTCTGTCTTCAGAAAGGCACGAAATGCAGCCATTCCATCTGGCAAAAATATTTTAACATGGTTCAGAAATAAAGATGGGTGCTATTTTCTATTGTGGCATCCTTGTGTCATGGTTCCGACAGATGGAACTCTTCAAAGAACTGCTAACATTGGATGTTATTGCTTTGACACCTTGCATGAATCAATAATTGCAGAGTAAAACAATAGAAATTAGTAATTCAACATGATTCAGTCCACATTGCTAATAATTGGGAGCATGGGCATATCCACACTTAGTGCTTAGTCCCTGAACTTCCTACTTTTCCTATATGTACATATGAGGGTGTGCTTTTTAAAAAACTAAGTCCAGTGCTGTACTATTTCATCATTCTTCACATCAATTGAGGTATGAGGGCTGAGTCAGTTGAAATGGTATTCTGCTTCTTTGAGGTAGTACCCTTGGTGTTGCAACAAACTGAAGCCCATTGTCCAAAATGGTTCCTTGCCCTTTCTGATGAGAGATCAAGATAATCCATACGCACATTATTTGCAAACATTAAAAAATATTCATGGAAAAGCCAAGTATAGTGTTTGGGCATTCTGGAGAGAGAGAAACCTATCTGTGCTCTCTTGGATGAAAGGCATCTGGAAGGGGAAGTAGATCCTGCTGACTCTGACTTTTCTATTCTAGCTCACTGCAGGTTTCAGTGCTATATCAGGACATACATTTCCTTTCCAACCATTTCCACTGTTCCAGGCATAGGTCAGAACCCTTCCCACTATTGTTTTAAAATTGGAACTTCAACAAAGGCTTGACAGGGGTTTCACCTTGAAGGTTTCTGTTGAAGGTGCTTGATTAGGCCAACACTACCATTCAAGGGAATCCCACTAGTGAGTCACTTCCTCTTTATCCGTAGAGAAAGTGAATAGCAACATATGTTTAATCAAATCTTCCATTTGCTCTGTAGCTAGAGAATCGAATCAGAAATGGTAGAATACAACCCACGCTACCACTTCAACATCCTGTTATGTCTTTCTGAGGAATGTGTCGCACCAGAAAAACAAGCATGAGTATCTTACTGAAATAGGTTTTAAATGCTTACCATTTGAGAAGCATAATTGGATCAAAGATCAAAATAAGATGAAATGGAAATTGTTGTTGAATGGAATATTGTACCTGGATTACCTCTGAATCCGAATGATTATTTATAAAGTATTTCTAATTCCCACTGTGTATAAAAACCTTTATTTCAATCCTTAAACTGATGAGGGAGGGAGGGAGACATCCGTTGCTGGCTACAGATAGTGATGTTAGTGTCCTTACCTCTTTAGTGCTTGGTAACTGGTATTTTGAGCAATAGAGAAATAGGCCTTTAATAACAGTGTTTGCATTTCCTGTTCAGCAGGTTCTAAGAAATTCTGTCTCTCAAAATAGTACAGTCACTGGTTTTCTATTAAAATGAATTAGTTGTGATTCAGTTGAGTTCTCTCAGAGGTAATAAACTTATATTTGGGGTGTACAACTGCGGGTTATAAGTGGGGCTTCTGAAAATAACAAAACATATCCACCCAGAAAGCCAGAGAGTCTGATTGTTGCTGTTATTACACCAAAAAGGCAGTAAGCCCTGTCATTCTTTACCTGAAATTACATAGATTTATCACTTCAGAAACTGAAGTTGGCTTGTTTGTTGCTCAGTGCATTGTGCCAGGTCAGCCAATATGCTTAGCCAATGACTCAATATATTAGGTGAAACCAGTACGTTCAATGATTAGCCATAATATTAGTTTTATTTGTCATTTTATGTATTCATTGAATTTATATCCCACCTTTTCTCTTTAGTTTTATCCTGTAATAACAGTTTTGTAAGATGGGTTTGGGCTGAGTGAAAATAACTGGTTCAGACATTGAGTGAGCTCCATGATCAATGGGAACTTGTACCTTGATCTTCCTGATGTAATTCCCAAAACCATAGCCATCACTCTGGCCTGTTAGCACAATATGTAAACACAGCCAGAAAGAATCAATCCTAAGTCTTCTTGAGGCAGGTGGAATGAGTTACCTCCAGTAAAAAAGGCCACTTCAGGCATTTACAAAACTGGTATGTTCTGGTTGGCTTAAGAGATTGTGCAATAGACCCATTTTTTCATCTTATCCTCTACAACCACCCGAAGTCAATGGAGCGGACAGCCTCTTCTGTTAAGTCAGTGGTTCTCAACCTTTTTAATGCCGCGACCCCCAACCGGTCGTAAGTCGAGGACTAAACCGGTCGTATGTCGAGGACTAAACCGGTCGTAAGTCGAGGACTACCCAACCGGTCGTAAGTCGAGGACTTTTCCTGCCCGGGAGCGCCGCGCATGCGTGGTTCTGCCCCCTGCGCTGGCCGAGGCGTAGCTGGCAAGCGGCAGAGACGGAGCAGGCCGACCACCAGCTGGCCCAGCTCAAGGGAGGTAAGGCACCCGCCGGAAAAGGGGAAAAAAATGGCGGACAGCCTTGCTTGGCGACCCCCGTGAAATGGTCAATCAACCCCAAATGGGGTCGCGACCCATAGGTTGAGAACCGCTGTGTTAAGTAAAGATTCTTCCTGGGAGTAATGACTCTGGAAAATCACTATCCTAAATCAAGAAGAGAGCTTTACAGATAGAAGTTCTCCACTTTAGGTGGCCACCCCATCTGTTTATGGAAAATGATGTGAAGGAAGTGGAGCTGGCATTCATCCCTGTTCTTCCTTAACACAAAGAAACTGCAAAGGAAAGCAAAAGAATCCTTTGTATTCAATCTTCTTTCAAACCTTGAGTGAATAAGATTTTATTTTTTTTTGGTCTTTCCTCTTTTAGAAGGCTCCTCTGTCTGATAATGAAGTTCCAGTGGGTTGAATTATGACTACAAATAGCGTTTGGGCTTAGCTTTGCCTACTTCTAAATGTGATGTTATAATTAATGTGAAATAATGATTGTTTTGCTAGGCTCAGGAAAGTGGGAGGCATGCTTAGCAACTGCCAAATCGGTTCCCAAATCTCCACAATTTAGAATCTGTCAATGTGCAATTCTCTCTCACGTGGTAAGATAATTCAGGCTTATCTACACTTTGTCACTAAAGTCCCCCCCCCTCTTTATTGTTTTGAAATTTGAATAGTATTTTGAAATATGGTTATCAGTATTTTACCTCCATGAAAAATACTGAAAGTGGGTTTTTTGTTGAAATGTGATTTATCTTATTTATTTCTATTCCACTATTATTATTTTTATAAATAACTGAAGATGGCAAACATACCTAAAACTCCTTCGTCCTCCTATTTTTTTCCACAACAACCCTATGAGGTGAGTTGGACTCAGAGAGAGGGTGACTGGCCCAAAGGTTTCCAGTCATCTTAAGGCAGAACTAGAACTCACAATCTCCTGGTTCCTAGCCTGGTGCCTTAACCACTAGGCATTCTTTTTGTCGTATCAGATCAAATACTGCTTCCCTGGGGATTGAGAATTGACCAATGCATGTAGTTTATCAGGCGATACAAGTACAGATAGTCCTTGACTTACGACCACAATTGAGCCCAAAATTTATGTTGCTAAGCAAGACAATTGTTAAATGAGTTTTGCCCAATTTTACGACCTTTCTTGCCACAGTTGTTAAGTCAGTCACTGCAGTCGTTATGTGAGTATCACGTTTGTTAAGTGAATCTGACTCCCCCATTGACTTTGTCAGAAGGTCGCAAAAGGTGGATCACATGAGCCCCAGGACATTTCAACCATCATAAGTATGTGTCAGTTGCCAAGCATCTGAATTTTGATCACATGGAGATGCTGCAGTGGTCGTAAGTGTGAAAAATGGCCATAAGTCACTTTTTTCAGTGCCGTTGTAACTTTGGTCACTAAACAAACTGTTGCATGTCAAGGACTATCTGTAGCTACTTCCATGTTTCTAACATTCCAGATTCTGGCAATCACAGGAGAGAACATTTTGACTTTAATAAGGAACCAGGAATGCAGCAGTCTGATTTTTGCCCAGCATCATTAGTTTTTCTAATTGTCTTGGGATGTTTTTTAAAAAAGGATAATTTGGGCAGGAGAGAAATGGGATTTTGAAATGCTCTGCCAAATTTAGAGGCTGACAAATGATGTGGCAATGCCTTTAAATTACTTTAGGGAAGGAGAAATTCTCCAATTGTTTCACAAGGGAATTATCTGCCATGACACATGGTTATGTTTTTTTAAAAAAAAATAAACTCCCAGTGGGAGCAGTACTGTCACGTTTGCCCTTGAGATTTCATTGAACTTGGTGAATCCTGTGATGTTGTAAGTTTTTTTTGGGGGGGGGGAATGTATAAAGGTCATTCATACACAATTCCTTTGCTACTTTTTCTCAACACCCCTGAAATTGTTCCTAAAGTTTTCTTCTCCTTTGAGATAATGTCTAATATATGTGTGTATATTTGTATGTGTGTATATACGTATGCATTTCATCAGATTTAAAAGAAAAAAGAATTTTGTTTGCCTAGCATTGTGAGAAAGCATTGTAATTATGATTAATAATAATAATCGATGCTATAATAATTAATGATTACAATTACAATATTTTCTCATAATGTTTTATGTATTGTCCCTTTTTTTTTCTGGTGCTCTGCTTTCCAGCATCCTTACATAACTTGGGGTTTCTAGCTGGGAGGCTTGCCAGCGGACGTGAGGAACTGAGCAAAGGCTGAAAAAAAGAGGAATACTTTCCCATGTTTGATAGACTGAAAAAAAAACCTATCTTTGTTCCAGAAGACAGCTTGGAGACGTCAGAGGGCAGAATAAGCAGCTGGAGGTAGGAGATCCAATACGGACTTCCCATCCTCAGTTTATTCTGGGATTATATAAAGAAAACATCTTAAGAAAAAGGAGCTTGACTCCTGGGAACCTGTTTCATTATTCTCTTTTTTTCTTGCAGCTTTTGAAAGCTAGTCTTCTCTCTCTCTCTTTTTTCCCCAATTCCTAATCTTCTCCCTGCTGGGTCTTGTTCCTGCTCAGACTGCATATTTTGCATATATGCCTTCAACTAATTGAAAGAGGATTCTGTAGGATGGATTCTCATTAACATGCAAGAAGCCATCAGTGGACTATGAATGCCTGTGAAGATTGGATACTTCATTGAGTGATGAGAATCTGTTCTGTATTATAACAATTATTATAATTATAACAGAATAACAGAATTGAAAGTTTTCTTGGAGGTCTTCTAGTCCAACCCCTTCTTCAAGGAGGAGACCTTATACCATTTAGCATATAACATATAACAGTTATTAGACACAAACATGGAATGGTGGAAAATAGGGTGAATGGGTTTGGATGGTTGCTATATCTTTTCTTTGATGCTGGGCCAAAATACCCAGTTCTGTGATTTTTTGTAAACCTCAGGGGGCAACAGTGATTTAAAACTTTGGATTAACCTTTGGGCTGATGATAAAATCTCAACTACATTAAAAGTATCCGAAAGAGGATGTAGCCAGGTTCCCACACAATCCCTCCTCCCCTCCCTCTCCCTCTCCCTCTCTCCCTCTCCCCCCCCCCTCTCTCTCCACCCATTTAATCTATGCTTTGGCTGCTCCAGTCAAAGTCTGAGGAAGGGAGGTTCACAAGAATATAACATTCCTCCCAAGGGTTTATTCCTCTGTCCCTGGAATGTGATTGCAGTAGCTGAAGCTCTATTTGAAGCGCCAAAAAAAAATGTTAGTTGAGGTTTGCAACAGACAGAAATGGCCACTGTGTATTTATTGTAAAACAAACACTCTTGACATTTGCCCACTGTGCTGGAGAAAATAAATTAACAAACCAAATGGAGGTTGCATCTTTCCATCTTCTTTCTTTGTCTAATTCTATTGGGCTCAAATTAACCCACCCTACCTTCAAAGGCCCTGCAATCCTATCTAAATCAAAGGATAGATGCAGTGGTGGGATTCAAATATGTGAACAACCCGTTCTCTGTTTGGATGCCGCTTCTGGAAGACCGTTCTGGGCCTGAGCAACAAAAAATTAGCTACCAGTTCTGCTGAAGTGGTGCGAACTGGCTGAATCCCACCACTGGATAGAAGCGTCGCTCACAGCTCTTACGGTGGTACAAGGCAGCCCCTAAAAGGGAATTGCAATGTAGGAAATCCATCCTCAATCAGGGGCACTTTCCTGATGATTTCAACATTCTCTCTCGGTTAGCATGAACTCCTGAAGCTCTGCTGCCCTCCTGAAAGTGTCATTTTGCCTAGCAATAGAAACAACACCTGGTATACATACAGGTTTCTCCCTGACTTCCTCAAACTGACCAGCAAATCAAATCCTTAGGACAGTGGTTCTCAACCTTTTTAATGCCGCAACCCCCAACTGGTTGTAAGTCGAGGACTAAACCGGTCGTAAGTCGAGGATTAAACCGGTCGTAAGCCGAGGACTAAACCAGTCGTAAGTCAAGGACTACCCAACCGGTCGTAAGTCGAGGACTTTCCCTGCCCGGGAGTGCCGCGCATGCGTGGTTCCGCCCCCTGCGCCGGCCGAGGCGTAGCTGGCAAGCAGCAGAGACTGAGCAGGCCGACCACCAGCTGGCCCAGCCCAAGGGAGGTAAGGCACCCACCGGAAAAGGGGAAAAGGGGGAAAAAATGGCGGACAGCCTTGCTTGGCGACCCCCGTAAAATGGTCGATCGACCCCAAATGGGGTCACGCCCCATAGGTTGAGAACCGCTGCCTTAGGATTTCTTGCCTTGTAGCTTCCAACTTCTATAACAATCTTTGCTTTCCATTTATTTTCTTGTAAAAGAGGCACCCAATGATTGTTGCAATAAACATGGTTCCTTAGAATTATGCTCTGTACTTCTGAATTTTCTGTAATATTCACCTTCTTGAAATGTGCCAAATACTCCCTATCTTTTTTTTTTAAGTTGAGAAATGGTTCGATGAATGCATAGGTATGATATTCTGCTTGATGAAGTTCTGTAACATCTATTTTGTGCTTTAACAATTACTTGTGCAGCTTGCTATCGATTCATTCAAAAAGGAAACATTCTTTTTAATTGCCTGTCTTTCCCAAATGATCTCCTTCATTCCCATCTGTCTCCCGTGTATGTGCGAGGAATGGCAAGAATAAAGAAATTGATGGAATCTGTATGAGTAGGATAAATGAAGGAAGAGGAAATTATTTTCAAGAGACAAAAAATAACCTTTCTGCTAAAGTGACTTGTTGAGTAAGAAGCTGAAAATTTAAGAAAGCTGGAAATGGTTTGGGAGGACTCTCCTTCCACAGGTTGTGCAGACATGTTTTTACTGCCCTGCTCTCTTGTCCTGTATTTCTAAATAGTTTATAATCTGCCTTATTAAAATACCAAACTGCAGAAGTCTTTCATGAAAGATGAAAGCAGAAGGTATCTACAACAAGAACAGCAACACTTTCATAATAGCCTCAGCATTTTAGCTGGGGTGGGAACATTACCTGCCCCTAAGACTCTCAGCAGAGATGACGATGGAAACTAATCAAGAAGAGAACTAACCTAGAACGAAGGAGAAATTTCCTGTCAGTGAGAACAATTAATCAGTAGAATGACTTGTCTCCAGAAGTTGTGGGTGCTCCAAAGCTGGAGGTTTTTAAGAAGAGATTGGACATCCATTTGTCTGAAATGGTGTAGGGTTTCTGCTTGAGCAGGGGGGTTGCCTAGAAGACCTCCAAGGTCCCTTCCAATTTTGTTATGTAGACCAGAGTTTCTTAACCTTGTCAAACTGAAGATGTGTGGACTTCAACTACTATAATTCCCCATCCAAGAATTTAAAGTCCACAACTCTTCATGATTGGCTGGTGAATTCTAGAGCTGAAGTGCACATGTCTTCAAATTGCCAAGGTTGAGAAACACTGATGTAGACTGTGCAGCTGTCACTCCATTAGCAGATTAAAGTTGACAACTTCTCCCACATAAATACATATTTAAAGTAGCACACCTGATTCTGTCTCTGGGGTTGTGAGTTTCCTTGTCAGTCTAAATAGCAGTCAGTGAAAAAAGAGGAAGTTGCAAGGTGACTTTCATGAACAAACCCAGGCAATCCAGGAAGGAAAGGGCAATGGTGATACAATTAGAGCACACACGTCCGCAAAGTCCCTCACATGCTGAGGACAATTTTTGCAACCATGAACCTTTTCTATTCCCAAAGGATTTAGAACTCTGGAACTGTGTAAGTCTGAAAAAGAGCAATGGATCACCTTGTTGCCCCTACTCCCATATACAAGAAGCTTATTTCTTTCTCTCCAGAATGCTAAATGCACCTCACATTGGCCTTAATATTCCATGATTTGTCATTTCAAGTCATTTTCTTCTTAGCTATTGGAGCCGAGCTAAAAGAAATGTATTTGAGGCTGCAAAGGCAAAGACAACTTAGCTGCTCATTCCTATTGGCCTGGTTTTGATTTAAAAATTAAGTCTCCTCCCCCCCCCCTTATCTGTAAAAGGAGCGAGACAATTGATTTTTTATAAAATGGACAATTTGGTCCTTTATCTACACTCAGAAATAAACCTTTAAATGTGATTTGGCGTTGTTAACTAACCAGTTATTTAAAATAAAAACAACAGCCAAAGCCCTGCAATTGATATTTGACCCTATCTTTTTTAGAGTGTTTCTTTTTTTAATCCTGGCAACCGCATACAAAAGTCTAAAAGTTTCGGTTCAGAAGAACTGACGAGCTACTAGGAATGTCCAACGTTGCAAAGTTGAACAGGAAGGATGAGAAAAGGGGGAAATCTCCCTGCCGAAATGCCGGACAATTCCAATCAGGATTTTTCTCTATGTCAGTAAGTTGTCGTCAGGCTGTGGATTTCAGGATAGATTCATCCCGCTATAACCCGGAAAAAACCCAGCTAGTCTTGAAGAAATGTAGCGTGAGCTATACTGCTATTTTGTGCCTATCCCAGCATCTTGTCGAAAGGTATCTTCATTTGTTTGGCCAAATATATTCTCATCAACTGGACCAGGAAAACAAATTTGCTCTGTCTCGCTGCCGTTTCAGTCAGGCTCTCCTCTCTGCCTTTCTGGGAGCAATTTCCCTTCTGTTTCCCTCCCACTTTTGAGATTTAGCATCTAAAATAAGAGACTTCACATCAATGATATGACCACAGGGAATATAACAGCTCACAGCAAAGGAGAATAGATTCACTGTGACAAATTCATCTCAATGTCTGAAATATCAAATGATAACTAGTGTATATGAAATGGTCTTTATTAGTCAACTGCTGCAGATAGAGCTTTGTTATTATTTCAAACCTAATAATCTTTACTCGTGCTGTGCTTAGCAAAGAGAAGGGACATCAAGGACCAGACCAGCAATTTTCTCTGGAATTGCGATTCTTTGTGCACTCATATTTTACAGAGTACCCATACGATAGGTATATTTTGCTGTTCCCCCTTATTTTTTCAGATTTTTAAAAAATAATAAAACATAATTATAGCAGTAACCTACTTAATGTGCTGCACAAAACTTTTGAAGCTTTTAAAGATCTGTGACCTTTAATTAAAATTGTTCTATTTATGAATGTAACCCATTTCCTGTTGAGCACAGGTAGACAGTACAGAACAGCTAATTATGTGTCAATGTAATCACCAGGAATCAAACTTGATTTTATCATTTTAAAAAAGTTATTAATAGCTCCAACATCTATTTCTGTTCCCACGTGGAAAATGGCCTTTGCTACTGATTTCTATTTATCATTACTGTTTCTTCATGCATTTGCTTAGAGCAAAATAGTATTCCTTTATAAAAAAAGAAGTAGAGAAATCATCAATCCTGCTTCCTGTAGGAAGACAAATTGTCATTTTAATAACATCCAGAAATACTGTCCATTAATTAGAGCAAACATATCAATAATCCCCACCTATGCTCAACAGGAAGCACTAAGCAGGCTGAACTTGGTAGTAGAGTTTTTTTTAATTAACATAACTTGAGAACTTTTACTGAGTGTGATCTACATATGAGTAAACGTTGTAGCAGGATGTTGTCCAGGGCTGAAACTGGTCAGTCCTGGAGGAGATCAACCCTGACTGCTCTTTAGAAGGCCAGAACCTGAAGTTGAAACTCAAGTACTTTGGCCACCTAATGAGAAGGAAGGACTCACTGGAGAAGAGCCTAATGCTGGGAAAGATTGAGGGCAATAGAAGAAGGGGACGACAGAGAATGAGGTGGATGGATGGATGGAGTCACTGAAGCAGTAGGCGTGAGCTTAAATGGACTCCAGAAGATGGTAGAGGACAGGAAGGCCTGAAGGAACATTGTCCATGGGGTCGCGATGGGTTGGACATGACTTCACAACTAACAACAACAATTGTACCTGTGGAAACCAGTTTGATATAATGCCAAGTCAAAAACCAGAAGACCATATGTTCTAGTTGCACCTTAGACATGAAGCCAGTTAGGTGACTTGGACCAGTTATTCTCTCTCAGCCTTTGGAAGAAGAAGGAAACCACTCTCAAAAATCTTGCCAAGAAAACTGTATGGGCTGACTCAAAGGCAGACACAAAAGAGTTCATGAGTGGAAGCTTTCTTTATTCCATTCCCAGTTAATTGAGGAAAAGCTGAGGCATTGTTAAAATAAGCTGGAAGAGAAACAACCCAAATGTTGTTTTCCTGAACTGTCATTGGCAGTTTATCAAAGACATCAAATGGTAAAGAAGTAATGTTTGAAATGTAGTCCGAGGGAATTGTTCCTATTTAGAAGAAGTCTAATGTTGCAATTTTAATAATAGAAATACTAGCATAGGAAATGCTGGTGCAGCTTTCAGTTTTGTCTGACCTCTTGTGTTCAAGAAGGATTTTCTATTTAATGTGCAGGCACTAATTTTTCAGTTGGTTTTTGGAACACAAACATTTGTCAAACAGGTGCAAAACTATTCCAGAGCTTGGTAAAATCACAAGAAATTTTCTCTCGCTGGAGTTTTTCCCTCCAAGTTCCAAACTGAGTTATATTTTAAATTTAGCAGGACTATTTTTATTCAGTCCAACCTAATGAGATGTGTGTGTGTGTTTGTGTGTGTGTGTACATATACATATACATTATTTATAGTTAGAAAGAAATGATGTAAAAGGCTTTGGACTTGCCTGTCCATGTGTTTCTCCAACAGCAGGATGACTCCAAAAACTTAATTGAACAAGATCAAATGTGATGTTGAGAGACACACCAGCAGCATGTATGGAGATCAGGGTAGATCAGTTTGGAAGCTGCTGCCTCATCTTGATTTCAAGAAAAGAGTGAACCAAGAGAAGATGGTAGGGTAGAAAAAGTAATAGAGAGAAGCGCTCCTCATCTCTTATTTTACTTCAGTCTTCTCCCCAAATGACATGTTTATTTATTTATTTATTATTTATTTTATTTATTATTTGAATTTATACCCCGCCCTTCTCCCTGCGGACTCAGGGCGGTTCAAGTGGACTTAAGCAAAATGATTGATAAAAGGAGAGAGAGGTATCCAGGGTAAGTAAAAAGATGGTTAGCTAGCACCTAGTTACATTGAACGTATTTAAGTCTTTAAGATTAGACAAAATTATATAGAAGAGTCTTCAAGGAGATTGCAGATGACATATGTGATCTTTTAGGAAACATGGAGAAACAGGTATATGGTGGCAGGCAGTGTAATAGGACTGAAGAAAGGCAAACTGAAAACTTGGCTATTGTTCTGGCCTTGGGACAGAGTAGTGATTGCAGCCCTGTGGTTTGTTTATTGTTATTTACAGCATGATCTTGATGGCGTTTATGACCTGCCTCTTTTTGTTCTTACGTTTTTGTGTAAGCTGCCTAGAATGGTCTGAAATCGTGTGGCCTCTAAAATGAATGAATGAAGCAATCAATGTTATTCCCATCAAAAGGGAAAAATGAGGCTCCAAATAACTATCATCTAATCATCTTACACCTGGCAATGAGCTGGAACAAATTATTAAGCAGTTAGTTTGTGAGTATTTAGAAAATAATGCACTGCTTAGCAGGAGGCTGAAAGTAAGTTATCCTAAATCATCCCAATTTTCCTTTTTGATAAAGTTACAAATTTAATTGACCATGGGAATGTGATGGTTATAGATTCCCTTGGTTTCAGCAAGCTATTGAATGAAATGCCCATAAGATGACAAAATGTGGGCTTGATTGTGATACCATTTGATGGTTATAGGACTGGTAGCACAATCATACCCAAAGAATATATTGCATATCAGTAAATGGAAGGAAGTATGGAGTGGTATAGGACAGCTCTGTGTTTTTTAACAAAATATTTATAAATGATACGACAGGAATGAGGATCTGGTTATCAAGCTCACAATTGACCCCAAGGTCATGAAAGTAATAGTAAACAGAGAGGAAAGTAACCATATTCAGACATATTTTGACAAGCTAAGAACCCTGAGCAAAATCCAGTAAGATGAATTCCAATAGAGACAAGCACAAAGTCCTTCATTTGGATAGAAAAATAATCAAAGAGAGATTTATAGAATGAGATGAACCACACTGGGTCACAATACATGTGAAAAGGATCTCATACTGGGTCACAATACATGTGAAAAAGATCTGAACGTCTTGGTATATCACATGCTGAACGTGAGCCAACATTATGATGAGCTGCAAAAAAGCTTAAATGCAATTTTGAGTCTCAGCAACAGAAATACAATGTTAGGATCAAGAAAAAGTATTGATGTTTTTTATCCTGCATTGGCCAGACCACATTTAGAATATTGTATCCAATTCTGGGAACTGCATTTTAGCAAGGACATTGATAAATATGATCAGAGGAGGATAACCAGGATGATAAGGGGGACTGAAAGAAAAAGGCAATTTGATCTAGTGGTTAAGGCATCAGGCTAGAAAGTGGGAGACCGTGAGTTCTAGTCCTACCTTAGCCATAAAACCAACTGGATGACCTTGGGCCAATCACTCTGTCTCAGCTCAACTCACCCCACAGGAGTGGTTGTTGTAGGGAAAATAGGAGGAGAAAAACATAGGGGATACATTTGCTGCTTTATTTGTAAAAATAATAAAGGCAGGATACAAATAATAAAAAAAATACTGCTATGACATTACTAGTGATGTATAGTAACTCCTTCCTTTAATTTTTTATGGATACTGTTTTTTGCAAGTTTTTAAGGCTGGCTGTTTCCCAATAGTTCAATCCTTATGACAATGCCTAGGTGAAATAAAGGACAAAGTCAGTAACAAGAAACTGAATCAGAAGATTGATTCTCTAATTCAGTTGTTATCAGCCCAAATAGAGGTTCTTAGGAAGTGAGCTCTCCCTGTTTGATCACATGAAATCCTTTAAATCTGATAAGGCTTCCTCCACTTCTGCAGTGATGCCCCTCTTATCAAAAAATAAAATTTACTTATGGGTTAAGCATTCCTTCCAGCCAACTCTCCTCCTCCATTTTCCAGCCTCATAGAAACTGATCTTCTCAACTGCTTCTGGGGTGATAATGGGCTTGCTAAAAGTGAATAAACTGGGATTTGATCAAAGAAATTATGGGTGTCCATCTGAGAATACTTCTGAACTCACTTTACAAGTGTGCAGCTGCACCCAGCACTGTTAAACTGCTAATCCAGCTGCCTCTATCCCCAATAAACTCAGTTCTGGCTATAATAACACATGCCTTGGTTACAGATCACAATATAATAACACATGCCTTAGTTACAACTAGATGAGAATAATTCAGCATGTTCTTGTAGACAGTAAGGAGGATGACCTTGATATGCAAAAGCTGTTGCGTAGGCAAAAGGTGCTAAAACATTTTTTTAAGTCCACAATGTCCAGATAACATTTGGAAGCAGCTCAAACAGACACCTCCCTATTCCACAGAAGAAGGAAGGGGAAGTGCAGCACAATGAAGCTTGCAAGATTCACGTCAGCCCAATCAAGTATGTAGACCAAACAATGAAATCAACTCCACAGGTATGCTAAAACTACTTTATTGACAGTGGCTACAATAACAGAATCTTGCAAACCTTATTGTATTACACTTCCTCCTTATATTTCTGTAAATTAGAGAGTTGTCTATCTGAGTTGCTTCCAAATGTTTTCTGGTTTTCAACATACTTTGCATGGTTTAGTCAAATTGATATGAGCACAACCTGAACACTTTTCCTACACAAAATCTTCTTCTATGCTTTTCATATGTGCAGTGACAAAGTATATCTATCATTTATTCAGATAATTGACATACCATTATTCCACTTTCTCACAAAATTAATCAAAGCAATTTATAATAGCTAAAAAGCATAAAAACCATAATCAATTATTAAGACTATTTTCAACAAGCTTAAAGCAATCATAAAAGTAAAGCAGGCAGCTAATTAGTATATATATCCTTCATGTTACTAATTGGCTGTTATGATTATTTTAAGCTTGTTAAAAATAGTCTTAATTTGTATATGTACAAGTCTCTGCAGTTTTCTTGACAAGATTTTTGGAAGCAGTTTGCCATTGCCTGCTTTCTAGGTCTGAGAGAAATGACTGGCTCAAAATCAGCCAGCTGAGTTCGTGCTTAAGGTGAAACTAGATTTCAGATTCCTTGGTGCCTTAACTACTATACCAAACATTAAGCAAATGCAGAATCAAATATTTCTTTAAAAGAAATAAGTTAACAATCTAACTACGGTTAGCTAAAATGTGTGGCAGGTTTATAATAATTACAGCCATGTGTATAGTATCAGCAAAAATCTTGATATCAACAGAAATATGTGAGCGTACCAAAATAATATTTTCATGACTACCACTGGGATAATAGATTGGTTATAAATGACACAAAGCAAGTTGATTATATGGCTTCACAGATTCAAATAAAATTATATGGAAATTGCAGATTGTAGGTTTTTCTTGGTGAACGTAAATTATATTGTGCACCATCCGAAATAAGTAGCTTTTCATGCTAAACAATGCCGTGGGCGGAAATCTGCAGCCTATCTTACAGATCTGAATGCCCAATTTCCACTCATTTTAATTAACTTATTAGATACCTTTAAAAAAATCGCAAAGCTAAGATGGGAATATAAAGAGGGAACAAGACTCATGATGTGAGGGAACGTTCCTCTCTCGCCAATAATTAGAACATGTGGGGTTACTGTTGAAAAATAGCATCTGTCTCTTTTAGGTCTCCAATGTTATTTTCAGCAAAAATTGTTACATTACATGCCATTATGTTGTAAAGTTTCCCAAAGCTTGACAACTACATTCAGGAGAAAGAAGGGTTGATAAAAACTCTTAAGAGGTTTTATTTATTATGTCTGGAATAAAGAGTGAGCTGTCACAGGGAAGGTGAGACTGGAGCTCTGTTATTCCTAGATTCAGAATGGGTTCCCCTTCCAAAACAACTTAGCCACAAATTAGTCAGCTCAGCTGTTAAAGAAAGATGAGTGTGGCAAAAAAGGAGCGCCCTCTTGGTTTAGTGACAAAAAGTGCTGGTTTATACTGAGGACACCCAAGTTTCAGTGCACCTTCAGCCATGGAAACTCACCGAATAATTTTAGGTGAATCACTCTCTCAGCACAGAAAAATTCCATGGTAGCCAACTAGAGCATCCCTCCCAAAAATTGGAAATACATTCCATAAAGGGACTCAAATCAACTGTCCACCTGCCCATCCATCGGCAAGATAACTCTCCCCCAAAGTTAAGAGAACAAGGCTAAATGTGATGTTGGTGGAAATGCCAACAAAAGGAAGATCAAATTTGAAAATGAAAGGTTGGCAATTGCAAAGAGAAGAAATCCATTTTAAAAAATCCCCCAATGAGATCCCTCCTCCTCCTTCCTAAACGGATCACTTGCACGTGCTATAATTAAGAGTTTGGAAAGAATTCTAGAAGCTGCATTCTGCTTCCTTTATCTCGTTCATGTAAAAACTAGAGCTAAGGAAATGTACATAAAACATAATATATAAATATGGTTTCCCTATCTCTTATCTTTTAATTTCTGATTTGGAATTTCTGTCACTGTATTATAGCTGTAATGGCTGTAAATGTGGTGGGGGGGGATCACTATGGCTGATAGGAGCTGGAATCCAGAAACAGTTGGAAGGAAATTGGCCACCTCTGCTTAAAAAATAAATAAATCTGAAATACGTTTTGTCACTTGAGAATAATAGCAACTGAAGTTGTAAAAAAAAAAGTCACATTTATTTCCTCCTGGACTTGTCATAATCAATTTAAAATTCACCCATGTAAAGAAAATCCCCATGGTATTCAATCCACCACAGATTTTAAGAGAACTAAATCCCTCTCCTGCTGCATGTATAATTACACAATAACTCTTTATTAATAAACTATAGGCACATTTTAAAGTATGAGGGCAGATAATTCAGTGTAAAGGACAGGCTTTTCTACTTACATTTATGAGTCAGGAGGACATCAAAAGAATCTGCCCACCTGGTAGCTTCTTCTGTGGATAATCTTCTATGGGGAAAAGGGGAAAGTCAAGAGTTACAACAATTGCCTAAAAATAATTTATTAAAATTCTATAAATCTGAGGTGTCCATATTCTGTACCTGAAATAATTTGGACAATATTACAGATCAGTTAATAACTTATTCTTTTGTATCAGAAATGGGCAGAAGATAAATACACAATACAGTCACAAAGTTCTAGACTCCCAATTGTTGAACAACAAAAGATCCTACCATGCCCAACTTTCAATAAATTATGTTGCTCAAACAAAGAAACTGGGAGGAGAGGAACCAGGAGTGGATTTTGTGGTGAATTAATTTTGATCTCAGTTCTGAATAAATTCTTGAACTAAACATGGTTTGTTAGGCCGCCTATCCATGAGAAACTTTTAATGTCTTTGCAGGATCACCCAGCTACTCTTGAAATAAGTCTCCTCACTATTGTTATTTTGGCACAACAGAGGTTGAAGAGAGAAAATACCCTTAGAAGCATTCAGTCTCTAATAGTAAGGATTCATCAAGACTGTATTATTTCATTTGGGTTTAAGTGGGTCATCTTAAAACTCTCGTAAAATAAAAATCTGCAACAATGAAATTGCCCATCTTTGTTCTACATTATCTCTTAAACAAGAACTGAAGCTTGTTGAATTCCAAAAGAAATTTATGAAGGAGAAAGAGACAAGATACATACCAATATCTCAGGCTAGCACTTTACTTATCATGAATCCAACTACTCTTTTCCAAAGCCTCTATGTTCGTCCACCAATCCCTTGGGTCATCCTTTCAGAGATATTTCCTTACCAAGTTCCTCAATGTTTTCAACACTGACAGAACATCTAATGCATGGAAAAGGTGGGATACATTCAAAGATGTATCTGCCTTGAAAATAGACCATGTTTAATTGTATAACTCAGTCAAATATTACCACAGGAAATGTTTTGTGACAGTGGTTCTCAACTTATGGTCCATCAACCTTTAGGGGACAGTGATGTTATCACAGGGGGTCCACGAAGGCTTGAAGAAAAGTTATGATTTAAATCTTGAGTTAAGTCTTGGTGGTCCGTGACCATGGTCTATGGCTACAAAAGGTATCTAAAGGGGGTCCACGGTGGAAAAAAAGGTTGAGAAACACTATTTTATGACATTTTATATCATGTCATAAACTATTTTATGATCATTTTTATGGCATATGTTTTATAAAATTTGCCAAATTTCAATTCCATGGGAATCATGAGTGCTGAATTTTGGATGCATTCTGTAAGTTAACCTATTTAAAGTATAAAGCTATATTTGCTATTAAATTGTTTATCAGAATGTCCATATCATTCCCCTTGTGGATATCAGGAGTGTGTGGAAGGGGGAGACAATGATGACACATGCATTATGACAGTATGCAAATAACTCCTATCAATGCATGTACTTAATTGTAGCCCTCTCATGAGAGCATTCCTACACACATCTCATCATTTTGATACCATTTTTCCCCTATAGTCCTTCTTGCCAGTTATTGCACTTCTTCCTATCTTGGTAAATTTCCAATTGTCTTCTTGAAAATGGTATATAGGAAGCCATGCTTGCTGTGGTCAGTGGAAATCTGTAAATATTTTTATTCTCATTCCTTAAATCATTAAGTATTCATCTTTTTAAAGATTCCTCCTGTGTCTCCTGAAAATGGTCAATCAGTAGGTGCTTGGCAAAGAAAAAAAAAAAAGGAGAAAGGGATCCCTCCCTGAAACCAAAGGCCCCAACTTACTTCAAAGCTCGAGTTGGTTTATCCGGAAGGATGGCTGTGAAGTCGCTGCATGAGTCTGACTTGTGAGACAGACAGCCCAGGCGAGTCCTCATCCCTCTGTTTCTGCAGTCGGTCATACACGATAGGGGAGCAAATGGGAGAGAAGGAAAAGCGATAACAATTAACATTAGTGCATAAGAACACAAGAAGGATCTGTGCTTCATCAGTCACTGGTTCCATTTATCTCTGTATTCTCTGTTAAATACTGGCTGGTCAGATGCTTTCCAAAAGCCCACAAGAAGAGCAAGAAAGTCATTTTGTATTGTTCATTTACTTGAAAGTGGTAAACAATCCCAAAAGAGCATCTTTGCCTACGTCAGCCTCACAGAAACTTAGGATCTTCAGGGACCTCAGTTGTATAATACCTTAAGCTGCAAAGCTGATACGTTTTACATGTGCTTCACAAAATCATGTTTACAGTGGCTTTTACTTTAAGTCCTAAAACCTCATCCCTAATGCTTGCTCCAGGTTATTGTTTTTTTATACTATTTCTATAATTAAAAAAACCTGCTTATCTATTTGACCTTTTTATTGTGTATCTTTATAACTGCTTTAAATCTCTGTGGCATTGTTAAAGTAAGAGATAGAGAGATGCATGCACATGTATATTTTTAACTAATCAACCAACCAACCAACTAAACAGAAATTCCATGTAACTATTAGCTTTGTTAACTAACACTTTCAAAAGGCAGCACCTCTTGTCTCCTGGCAACAAATTCCATACATTAATCACTGAGAAAAAAAGGTTTTCTTTTGTCTCTTCTAATTTATTTTACTGCCAATCAATTTACCGAGATATTTGCTGCAGGAATGGGCTAAAACAGGTCTTAAAAACAATTTTAGGAAGATAGCCTTATAAGTAGGAAGATATATTTGGTGCTGTCTTTCCCTTCTGAGAATATATGGAATATATGGAAAGCCAACCCAGGCACCAATCAGAGCTACTTAGGTTCAGTAAGCTGACTATGACTTAAGTCTCATTCTATTTATAATAAAACTGATATATCACTCATTAAAGGTAAAGGTTTCTCCTGCCCAATCATGTCCAACTCTAGGGGTCAGTGCTCATTTCCATTTCTTATCTGAGGGAGCCAGCATTGTCTGAGGACATTTCCATGGTCATGTGGCCAGCATGACTATAAGCTCAGGGTGCCGTCGGCCAGACAGTGCCGGCTGGCGACCCCAAGGGGGAGGGCCTTCTCTGTGGGAGCTCCCACCCTCTGGAATGAACTGCCCCCAGAGATCAGGGTGATCCCTGATCTCCCTTCC
>NW_015386506.1:560528-625070 GCF_001527695.2 Protobothrops mucrosquamatus | reverse complement strand
TAAATAAATAAATAAAAGCTGAGGTGCACGGAATGCTGTTACCTTCCCACTGAAGTGGTAACCTGTTTATCTACTCGCATTTCCATTCTTTCAAACTGCTAGGTTGTCAGGAGCTGGAGCAAGTAACAGGAACTCACTCCATCGTGCAGTGCTCAGGTCTCGAACCGAGACTATCAGCTTTCCAGGTGACAAGCTCAGTGTCTTTAACTGCTGACTCATCGCTCATTAGGAGCACTGCAAAACCTTCAGTGGGTTAAGAAATAGGCTACTGAGGAACTAACTATAACGAAATAAATTATAGCGATTTCTACATGCTGATGAGAGCAGAAAGTTCCTTCTTATTGTAGGGACTCTTTCAACTTTTCTAATTCTTGAATTGACCAGTAGAAAAGAGGAAAGGCTTGTTCTTAGCAGCTTCTCAGAGCAGAAGTAATAGACCTGAACTATAGCAAGATACATTTCAGTTGAATGACAGGAACACTTTCTAAAATAAGAATATTGGAGAATAGAATTTGACAAATCAAATAAATAAAGCTAGGCATCATCTGTTAGAGATGATCTGCCTCTGGTTATCTCTCAGATTTCTTGGCCTAAAAAGACCCCCTCCAAGCTACTATCACATTTTTCTAAGAAATAACTTGAAGACTAGGGGAAGTCAAGTCTACTTGCAAATCATACTTCTCCCTGTGTTTGTGTGCCTTTTACATGTGTGCGCACACCTCTCTGGACTGTTGCCTGCAGGAAATAGAACCCTAATTCTATTACCTCCAATAGTTTTCCTTAAAGGAAGCACTGAAGGAGAGGGAAGGGAAGTGTGCCTTGTACTGCACATTGTAAAGGATGCAAAGCATTAAAGAAAACTGGACACTGGGAAAACCAGTTGCTGCCTATTCTGATGGTTCAAAAAGATGTATGGCTTTTATTAGCCTTGTGCGACTGAAATTCTGTTTACCGGTTAAGCCCTGCTCTATCATGTGGGTTCAAACTCTCATTTTTAAAGACCAACATGGGAGAGGAAATGTTTTATCTGGTATCTATAAAGTCTAAAACAAAAGTTATATTTCAGACTGGCATTATGAGGGCTGCAAAATCCTAGTAATCCTGGACAATGGATCCAAAGCAGCTAGTTTATGGAAGCCAAGAGATTTATGTAATCATGACTTTAAAAATCATGACTTAAAAATAAGGTCAGAATAATTTGAGATTGAATGTATGTCCCTCCACTTTCCCCAAGGCTTCTAGAGAAACACTAGAAAGAATAAGTTATAGCTCAAGAGAAAACACAAAGACCTACTTTGTATCTCTATTTTAAGTCATAACCAATTAAAATTTTATCGATGTTCTTTTAAATTATTTAATTATTTTTAAAACTTTAATACGGCTCTTTTTACACCTGGGAGATCACTCTTGAAGCAGATGGAGTGCCAAAAGCTCTACAATCCAAATTAATTTTTCATTTTCAACACCATCTCCCTCAGTTTTGACAAATGAATCAACCTTAGAAATAACTCTAAGCAACCCCATAGAGCAAGATAAGATTGAAAAGTTTGAGTTTTCTTTCCAATTTTCCCCATTTTCATGCTCACCATGCTTATAAAGCTGAATGGGTATGAACCTTCTTATTGAGGTTGAAAGACTGGGTAATAAATGTCCTAGTTTAATGAATGTGACCAAGCCACAGTTCAAGTAGAGAGGAAAGTGAGAAGAGGCCATATGGCTTGGTTCCACTTCTCTCATAAGATCCTCAGCCTTTTGCCTTCACAACAGTTGGCTAAATCAAACTAGGTAAGCCAATGCAAATGTGGAGGGCGAGAAGGGGGTCATCTTCATTTCTCTCCATGACATCGAATGACAAAATATATACTGGTTAAAGAAGCATAAATCTATGCATCTGTCCCCTTCTTTTGTGCTCCAGAATAACTGGGTAAGGGTTGCTTGAAAGGGGTCACAATGCAGGGAAACCCAGAGGGGATTTAATACACATATGCACATGCACGTATAGACAAACCTCAAAATTTCCTCCTCTTATAGACAGTAATAAAAATATATAGAAAAAAACCTTTTGGATAGGGGTAGGGAAACTATGACAACAAAAACAATAGTCAAGTGAGCTCGGTTGTTTGGTTAGCTATAATGATTCAGTTACATGTGAATGAGCATAGCTTCGCAGAACCTATCCTGGCTTCCTCTCCACTGTGCTGGACAAAGAAGAGGAAATTCATATAGGCTACTTTTCTAGGAAACTAGGGTTTTTGTTGTTGAGGAATTCTCATACATTTTTCAATGATTCTCTCAAAAAAACCTTGAAAACTACAGCCCCAAACTCTATCAGTTCTGAAAGGTCCCAGATCTCTACAGACATTTATCTCCTTCTCTTGACCCTCTCCTAACCTCAAAAGATTTTTTTTCCTGTTAATTTCATTCTGAAACAGCCTACAAGAGCTTTGTATCACTGCACAGTTAAATATAAAATGACATTTCTCAATGCCATATGGGAAGCTTCTGCAGAAAGCCTTGGCACTGTCTCTGAGATAATTTCACTTGTGCCCACATCTCCCTTCTGTTATCAGCATTCTTGGCTAGTTTCTATTTATTGAATATTTTAATGTAATTTTAGAGCAAATCTAAATGTTGCTGAATAAACTAATTATCTGGCTGGAGCCATGCAGCCCGCTCCACGGCATTTAGCTCCTTCAAAACAATAGAAATAGCTTTAGCATTATTTCCAGCAATTGGACCTGTACTTTGTCAAATAAGTAGCTAGTAGCCAAATAAATGTACAAAGCAGTCAGATCCTTTAGTTTAAAGAATTTCAAAATGATAACTATTTCTTCTTCAGTCATGAAAGCTTATTGTTAGGATTGTTGTGCAATTTCAAAGTGATTTAGCTGGTTTTCCATCCAATAATATTCATACAATAATAAATTTAGATTTAAATATATTTGTATATCATCAGGTGATCACTCTTTGTAATACTGGAACATTTATGATTTAAAAATTGAAAGAAAATGCTATTACATCAATTTCATATCACCAAAATGGCTTCATAAAACAGGAACAAGCGAATGTTTAACTCAAAGCAGCATCAGTTAAAATCCATTTCCATCCATGAAAAGTGCAGCTTTAGTCTACCCAGGTGTTAGCTTTTAAGAATTCAACTCTCTGCATTGTCTGCAGATAGATGACAAGTCTGTTCTTTTCTTGCTGGCAAAAAGTATCCTTCAAACTAATACAAGCACTGGCATAATTGCACCTCAAGTAACAAATAACAGAATCAGAAGAACCATCCCAAGCACATTATATTGTATTTACCAGCCCAAAAGATGGATAAGTTCTAATTCGGTTGTTATCACAGTATGATCTGTTCATTTAGCAAAAAAGCATATGTGTCAATTAATTATATACATATCTGCCTTTTCTTTAATAAGTTCATGAGCCCCCAATTTCTGCTTAAAGAACTTTATGAGGTAGGCTAATCTGAGTGAGTGAATCAGGTTTTGAACCCGAGTTTTCTTAGTCCTATTTTGGCATAGTGATGGCCCAAGCAGGGCATACCCTTTATACAAAGAACTGCATAATGCCCTAGTCTAAAGAAGTCACCAAAGGACAAGGTTACACTAAAGCCGGCAAGTCAGAAAAACAAATGCTGTGTGACTCTTATGGAAAAGTACCTAGTAGAGATGTATTCAAATCCTTGGTTTGGCCTGAATTTGATGCCTTCAATATAAAGTTCTCCACCCACCACTTTTTGTAGGTAAAATACTGGGAAAAGCTCACAATCACTTATTTAAAGCAGATGACATGCAGTACTGCAGTGCTGATTAAATTCCTTTGGGGTCAGAGCAAGGAACTGAAGGAAGCAGTGATAATGTGTAGAGAGATGCAGCAAAGCTGTAGGGTGCCTCATCTTGGATGGTTATAATGTCCAAGACAGAGAAGCAGGAGCTCAAAATGTGAGAAGTGGAAAGGGAAAAGAACAGTTGGGGGACAGAGACAGTGTTCCTATCAATCTACAACTTCATTCCAAAAGCAGATGATGGTTGAGCTGACCCCACTTGAGAAGTTTTGTTATGTAGTGAAATACCTCATCACAGAGATGTCCAAGCTCATGTTTGTCTTCTTGATGTGCTAATATTCCATTATATTTACAGAAACAATTCTTCCACCTGCAGTTTAAAAATGTACTGCTCTGCTGTTTTCCCAGCCTATGAGAGCTTTATCCTTTTCCTTTTCTCTCTGGGGATAGACCAGAGTTGAACACAGAGGGGAAAAAATAGAAAAACATGATCTTTGGAAGTTGTACCTTTGGAGCATCATGTCAAATTCCATGAATATAGAACTTGTGAAAATGAGTGAAAATTGGGTAATTATGCTTGAGAAAAGTAAAAAAAAAAATAGTCCGGATAGGTGTTTTTCTTAACTATTACTGTTGTGTCAACAGCAGTTTTACTATATTGTGTTCATACGATTCACTTGTAAGGATGGGCATCAATATATATTCCAGAATTCAAAACCCCAGGGGAGAAAGACTACTGTGGCTTTTGATTATTTAAAATAATGATCCTCGTCCAGTGATAAATGTTCCACAAGTGGAATTCAGTAATATGGTGGGACACAATTCGGTTATCAAAATTTGAATTAAGTATCTTTAAAATTATTGTAAACAAAAAAAAAAAACCCTGTAGATTTGGTGTTCTTGTTGGAGCAGTATGTGATCTGAAACTGCAGAAGCTCATGATGTCTCCGTGGTCATGGTAAGATCATGCCCTGATTTCAATGGAATTATCTAATGCCATTATCCACTGCACAGATGCTGGATGCATTAGCTGGTCTCCCTCCTGTGTCTGATGGTCCTAGGTGAAAGAGCTGGGGCTTTCCCTGTTGGTCTGCTGTATGGTCTATCCAAGCCTTGGTTGCTACCTGGAGTAAGAGTGCAACCGAGGCATTGAATCACATCCATGCAACCTCATCCCTCTTGAGGAGCCTGTCACGCCCCATGATTCACACAGGAGTAGAAGCCTCAATACTTCTCAATCCTTATTGTGTTCATAGATTGCTGCCCTACAATCCTCTTTTGGGTGAAACAAGCCCTCTTGCTGGGCATACAGAGGAATTTGCTCAGCATTTTTTGGACAGGTTGCTTGGATTTGCTTATAGTTGGATGCCAACTTTATTGCAGGTCCAGAGGACATGCCTGGGAAGGAGTTTTGCCTAATTACCCGGGAACAGTGTGAACCTGTTGGATATGAGAAAGAGGACAGGGCCCTTAGGATGGGAGTTCATTCACCTCCTCTTTTGATCTATGTCCCTCCTGGCCTGCTAAAGTGACCGGGGGTGTTATGTGAGCGGGTCTAATAGTGGTTAATGAGAGAATTGTTCCTCTACCTCTTAAAATGCCTTGATTTTCCCTTTTACAAGAAACTATCACCGGAACCGATCATACTGGACAATATTCATCCAATATTTAACCTCTCCTTTTGGGGAAGGTGATTGAGAAGGTGGTTGTTAAGCAGATTCAGAGAACTGTGGAAGAAGTGGATTATTTGGATCCTTTTCAGTAAGGATTCAGACCCAACAGCATTAGTTGCACTTTTGGATGATCTCTGGCATGGTTAGTTGGTGGGTTCGGCATCCATCTTTACCCTATTTGATCTCTCTATGGCTTTCAGTACTATCAACCCTGGAATCTTCCTGGATTAGCTCAGAGGATTAAGAGTGGGCAGCTCATAGTATGCTGGTCCACCTCCTTTCTCTGGGGTCGATTCTAGTCAGTGATGATTGGAGAGAAGTCCCATCTTTGGCCCCTACTATATGGGGTGCTATAGAGTTTGATGTCTCTCTCCTATTTAACATCCACATGAGACCACTGGGTGATGCCTTGGGGTGAGGTATCAGCCAATGATACCCAATTGTATATCTCTGCCCCTGGTGAATTAAACGATGTCATGAATGTCTTATCCCAATGCCTGGAGGCTTTGAGAGTCTCTCTCTGTGCCTTGTGGTTTGTATATTTTTAATTTTTAATAATGATTGTTAATATTTTTATAATGATTGTTTTTATGTATTTGTTGTACACTGCCCAGAGTAATTTGTTGTGAGATGGGTAGCCATATAAATTTGATGACTAAGTAACAACAAATTTTTGTAAACATGTTGGGACATTTTTTA
The DNA here is from genome assembly GCF_001527695.2 of Protobothrops mucrosquamatus. Taxonomy (NCBI): domain Eukaryota; kingdom Metazoa; phylum Chordata; class Lepidosauria; order Squamata; family Viperidae; genus Protobothrops; species Protobothrops mucrosquamatus. The sequence goes on along the minus strand of NW_015386506.1, from coordinate 618,902 downwards.
AAAAATGGGGTATTTTTTTTTTTTTACCTTGCTGACCCAAAGTCTTTGAGCAGTTGCTGAAATTTAAGATACAAAATATTGACAATTATTGGTTTAAAAAGAGTGGCAAAACTGCAAAGCAATTCTTAACTCAGTAAATACACTTTTCCATTGGAAGTAACCACAGAATTCCATTGTAGTTGTTCACAGGATTGCTCCCAGCAGAAGATGCTATTTTTGCTACTTTTCTGTCACTAAGTTTAAGCTACAGGAGATACGTTACAAAAGAGCAAAACTATTAAATGGAAGAGGAAGTCTCAAGGGTCAAACTGATTTAAGGAGGGTAAGCTATTGTTTCTTTACATCAAGGTTGAGGGTCTTCTAAAGAAGCTAAGGAAAAGCTGGCATTAAAACCAACCTGTCAAAGAAAGAATAGGGGGAGGGGGGTTGCATGTGGCCTTAAAGTATTTCTACCTCTTAAATTATTTCAAATATTCACGTGCAGATTTTTCAAGCAAGGAGTAAAGCTGAGCATGTATAGAGAGGACAAGGCAATATATTAGGTGTGAACGTTGACAAAGACATTGGTCAAAAGGCATTAAGAGCAAAGGAAATGCAATTGCTGAAATAATAACCTGGAAGTAAACTGATGAGAGTCCTGTCCTGACAAAAGAAGGAAAGATAGAGGCCTCAGACGTCCATTATTCCCTCTTTTGCAAATATCCTCATTGTCTGTAAAAACATCCAGCTGATCCTAAAGTAGAAATAACTCCCTGGCAAAGAAGGAGGCACTTCAGTGGGGCATTTGCAGAGCTACACAGACAGGTGGGAAAAGTTTACTCCTAATCCACACCTGCTTAATTTTTCCTTCAAGATTCTCTTCAATGACTTTTTGTAGTGCAATGGAGCCTATTTCAGGTTTCTCAATGCTATTGAGAAGGATCACACACTCTTGCTCAACCTGAGAGATTTGATGCATGAATATCAATTGCTCACATTCTCTGCAATGGAAAAGATAGCTAGAGAATTTCACATATCCATTCTGGAGGAAGCTGGACTACATACTGACTGGTTTGGTCCTGAAGGTCTTACCTCCATGTCTCTCTTTAGTTCTCACCCAGCAAGTCCACCCTAAAGACATTTTCAGAAATCGTGGGCGTTCTGTCACTGGAGGTTTTTAAGAAGAGACTCCAGGGGTGGAGAACCTTGGCTCTTTTATGACTTATGGACTTCAACTCCCAGAATTCCTGAGCCAGAATGGATGGCTCAGGAATTCTGGGAGTTGAAGTCCACAAGTCATAAAAAAGCCAAGGTTCCCCATCCCTGGGACATTCACTTATCTGAAATGATATAGGTTCTCCTGCCTGAGCAGGGGGCTGGACTAGAAGACCTCCAAGGTCCCTTCCAGCTCTATTCTATTCTAAATTTTGTGGCCTGCAGCAAGAGAGACTTTTCCTCCTTCCTGTTCTATGTACAAAATGCAACTAGTTTGGCAATTGAATCTTACTTCAACATTAGCGTCCTCTTCTATGTCCAAGAACAATTTAACAAACATAGGACAAACTGCAAAGCATACCCAGTTCTATGTTTCAAGACTGCCATGTCAATCCCTGCCTCTTGGGCAACATTCACTACTTCAAATGGTCATCTCATTCTGCCCAATATGAAGCTGGCCCCTGACCCAAGAGGCCTCACGCTAACAACCTGGTTTTTCTTAAGAAGTTAAAGGTAAGTCGGGTGGGGATGGAATCATCAACCAGAGGTATAGGCAGATCCTTTTATATTTTATAATGTTGAATAATGCTTGACATCAAATCATATCTCTCCAAAATGTAAATGCAGTTCCAAGTGCAGAACTCTTGCTTTTCCTATGTATAAGAAGAACCAAGAAATAATGTATTGGTTTGTTTTTCAAAAAAGAAAAAAGAAAAACCAAGTTAAGAATGGAGCTAATGTTGCAGACAGGAATGACAGACTGAGATTCTGGGGAAAAAAATGGAAGAGCATTGCAGACATTTTTTAAAGGTGAATAAATAGTATCTCTCCGCTGCAGTCCCTTATCAGTAGCTGAGGGCCAGTAATAAAAAAAAGGGAGATACAGAGACAAATTAAGATAAAAGAAATCCCTGGCTTAAATCTCGCCTTGGGTTCAAAACCACCAGCAACCTTAGACAAGCTATGCTTCCTGTAAAAGCAATGTGGGCATCTAGTTTTGGCCTGTCTTTGAGGGTTAGCTTGCTGGGGATTATTGACAGAGCACACGTGAAAGGCTTCAAAATGGCACAGAGTTATTACTGGTGAGTTGTTGGGAATGGAACAATCTATTTGTCTTGTTAGTTGCATCCAATTTATAGTGGATGCAGTTACTCTGTATTTTTAGCATCTCTCTGCTAGAACAATCCCATAATCTGCCTCCTTTGCTGCTCCAAGAGAAAAACAAAGGTTAAAAAAGATGGGCAGCAGAGAAGTAATGAGGTTGGGTTTCAAGGCATTCAAAAAAAAAAAATCTAAAGTGGTTAATTCCAACATTCATTAAAAATCCGATTAAATTAAAATGCACACATGCACACATAGAGAAGCTCATTCCATCTAACCTAATGAGAGAGAGCACTGCTGGCCAGCAAATGGATTTCTTTAAATCCCCCATCCCAACTCCCTGGCTTGGCTTTAGCTGAAATCAATCCCTGCAATTTCTGAAGTCCCTTTGAAAGCCTTCATTAACATAAACCCGGCTCCCCACCTTAACCATTTGAAGCATCTAATGCTGCTTCCTGGATTCCACGGTCAGTGAGAAAAACTGGCTTGACTACTCTGCCTTGTCTCCATTTGTGCTCCAAATGCCTGACCAAGAATTTGACCTTCCCTGTCACTCTGGTTTTGGATTTGGAGGCTGGGGGGGGGGGGGAGAGAGAGACAGCCTCGTTCTTCTCTCTGCAGGATCAGCTTGCAAACATTTCAAACTTTTGCTGAGGTGTCATTTGGGTCTCATTTCACTAAGTGGGGGCGGGAGGGGGAACTCTTCTGATGCTTCATACCATCCATATTAATTTCCATTCATCTTTTTCTCTGTTAAACTGTGCCCTATTTGCCAGGGTTCAGGTGAATAATATCCACATTTTGTATTATTTCCTCCCCCCCCCCCCTTTTTTTTTTTTCTTTCTCTCTCCAGCTCCTCCCGGATTCAAGAAGGATTTTAATCTTTTTCTGATTTCTCAGGTACTGCAGAAATATGCTAAAACCTGGATGAAATCTCTTTCTGCTCCATATAGCTCATTCCATTACCATTCATAAAACAACAAGGAGGACAATGGAAGAGGTCACTTCAACTTTGCTTGGGCGATGGCCAGCGTGGTTCCACCCCTCTGACCCTGTCCTTTCCTCAACAGAAGCATTGGCTTTCCTCATTGTAGTAAACAGAATAGGTGCAGAGAGAGACCTTTCCAGTGGATTCCAGGTGCTGATTTTGAGGACAGAGGAATGAAAAGGGGAGTGAGAGGTTGCTGGTAATTTTCCCATTGAACAAGATCAAGTTGTTATCATTTAGTCGCCTACCATATTAAATCCAGTGGGAATTACTCTGTGCAGAAAGAAGCATGAAGAATAAAATGATGTAACAAACACTCCTGCTTAAAAAAAATAAAGATAAGAGAACCTATCAAAGGCTGGTACATAGGGAGAGCAAACAATTCAATAGGGATCAGCATCTCAGACACACAAATAAACAGACGAAGGAGAAAAGATACTCACTGCCTTTGACCTGTCCTGCTCCGGAGATCTTTGCCAAGCGTGTGATCAGACAGGCTCTAGGAAGAGAATAGAGCAATCTCTTAAGCAGGGGCAAAAGCCACACAGAGAGAGACAGACACACCTCCCAGTTTCCCCCCCCCTCCCAGTATTCCCCCTGAGCAATAGCTCAGCTGAAAGCTCTGATCATCCCGTCTGCATATCACATTCACAAAACCCTAAAGCAATCTAACTGAGCAGGCTTGAGGTCCGGCACTGCAGAGCCGGCTCACATGTTTCCTGGGTGGGATTTGAGAAGTGTCCACCTGATCAGAGCTTTTGGAAGCATCTTCTTTCATCTTGCTCTTTTCTTCTCCACCTGATGGCAAATCTGTTTGGATTCTGCTAAATGAAGGCTTTGCTCGGAGTATTCACCAAATGCCTGGCAAACATTTGCAGACTGAAGCTGATTCAGACTGAAGTTCTCCTCGCCCATAAGCATTCCGTGCAATTGTTATCCCAGTCATTAGAATAAAGCATCTTCTTGCAGTGTTTAATGTAAGTCCTTGGTGGATTTAGGGTGAGATGGGAGATCCATGGAGCTTCTAGGCTAGAGCCAAGCAGAGACGAATAACACCACTGAGCTTACTTAAACAGCACCAATGCCAGGAAAGTCAAATTGCATCTATTAAATCACAGTGAAGGTTTCTTATTGGGTACCGCTATGTGATAAATGCATAGCCAATTCTTTAGAAAAGATAGAGTCAAATAAAGAGAAATGTGTGAATTCCTCCCCACTTCAGCTTGGTGTTATCTCACATTTCCTTATGCCTCCTGTCACCTGAATATCATCATCAGCCCAGATCTCCTGCCAGCTTAGGTGCACCTATTTCTCTTCCTTTTTTGTGTGTTTTTTTAAATGAGAACTGGAAAGAATTTTGATGGTGAGTCTTTGCTGTAAGGGAATTTCCCAAGATTTAGCCTTTTTACAAGGGTTTTCAGTTGGCTACACTCACCCTACCTACAGTTTGCTTGGTTATTCATTATTTATTTCTGCAATTTATATTAACTGGATTCTGAGCAGGCTCTGAATACTTAAAATAATGCAAAAGTTAAAGGGGTTAAAAAGAAAGAAAAAACCCTCAAAACTAATGACAATCCAAGCTTGATGAGACATTTGTTATAGTTAGGTCAAACATTTTATTATTGGATGATAAAAGGAGGTCTATGCACTCAAAGACTAGCTCTATTTAAGAGATGTCTGCCTGCCAGATTCTGCTAGCTTCCATACCAACATTCTGTGATAGAGCCAGTCTGGTCTAGTGGCGAAGGCACCAGATTAAAAGCCAGGAGTCTGTGAGTCCTGCCTTAGGCATGAAAATTGACTGAGTGACTTTGGGCCAGTCACTCTCTCTCTCTCAGCCCAATTCACCTCACAGGGTTGTCGTTGTGAGGAAAATAGAAGGAGGAAGAAGTATTGTGTTTGTTCACTGCCTTAATTTATTTATTAAAATAATATTGGTGGGATATAATAAATAAAAATAAATAACGCCCATGACATGTTCTTCAATTCTAAATCTGCCACTAGTCCAATGAAGTTGTGTACCTTCATCCTAATTAGAACTATAATTGAAGCTTTCTCCTGAAGTCCAGGATTGAACAAGCAAGAACAGAAGACCAAGATTTGAATGAAAAACATTTTGGTCCTTGAAGAGAAATAATTTAAGATCACTGACTGAAGAGTAGTGGGTAGTGCCATAAGCTTCAGACTGGCTCAAACTCAAGTAATTCTCCTAGTTAATATTTTTCAAGTCAAGACTAAATATCAGTCTCATCCCTCCATTCTGCTGACCAATCGGCAGTGTTGGTTCCCTTCTGACCTGCACTATGCCCAAATCAAGCATTTTGATCTAGCTACTCAGGGTTAAACTTAACTCAAAAATCAGTCTTTTCCTTTAGAGTAATAATACAAGCCTTGAAGCTACAAACGATGTTGTTTTGGGTACCTAAGTTCTCAATCAAATCAGATTTGTTGCATGCTTTGTTGCTTGGTAACATCCTGAATGCACCAGCAATCTGTGGTTTTTGTTGTGAATATTATTGATTGATTGATTGATTGATTGATTGATTTAAAACATTTAAGGAACAAAATGAGTACATAAAAGAGAGGGGGAAAATGAAAAAGGACATAGTGGATGGAAAATATCAGTAAATAAACAAAAAAATTACAATTGTCATAAAACTGAAAATTCATTAATTAAACAATTGAATTATTGATTCAGTTATATAATTTAATATATAAAACTAGACTATGACAATAATAGTCAATAATACTCTATGTGGTTATTGATACGATGGATATTGTATCAGACAATATGATTCCAGTTTAGCAAAGAGTCAATAATTTCTGCCTGTTTAAATGATGAGATTGTATATATAGAATAGACTGATAATGCTTTTGTAAAAGAGTCCCCAAGAATAGTCCAAATTCTGCTTGGCCTTTCTTTCTGGTATGATTTCAAAGGCTAGATCAGGGATCCCCTACCCCCTGGCTGCAGACCAGTGCCAGCCTGCGGCCCACCAGGAACCAGGCCATGCAAACAAGTGAAGCCCTATCTGCACACACGTGGGATCCGGACATTGCATGAAACCACACCTCCTGATCCACAGAACAAACACTCTCCACAGAACCGGTCCCTGGTACCCAACAAGTTGGGGGCTGCTGAACTAGATACAAACACGCAAGTCATCACAACTAACATCTTGTAATATCCATGCAGTTAGCTATGAAGGAGACCAGCAAGTTGGGACAAGATTCTTGAAGCATTGTGTTTTATCGTTATCATCATTATCACACTGTGCAGGCAAATCACAAAAATACTTCTAGGAATTATGCAAAGTGTTCTACCTGGCTGACACCACCACCCCGCCCAAAATACAACACAGATAGATTAAGAAACAAATCGACTCAGGTGAGAGTTTCACAGGCAGAAACTTCATTGTAGGAGCAATAATAATAGTTTTATTTAACGTATGTTTGTATGAAATGTGACATAAAGAAGGCAAACTTATATACAGACTTCTATAGCAGGGATCCTCAATCTTGGCTTTTCTGGCTGAGGAATTCTGGGAGTTGAAGTCCACAAGTCTTAAAGTTGCCAAGGTTGAGGACTCCTGTTCTATCGTACTGAGTTTTGTTCCCTTATGTCCAATCATCTTTCTATAAAAAGTCACCAATGTGTGAAGGTAATATAGATGGAATAAAGCACAATGATATTAATATTGATTGGTCCCTGCTAGCCTTCTGCTGACCTTCTAGAAAGTGTTGAAAATCTGATTTATTTTTTTTGCCCAGGCATGGGATTTGTGAAGTTAGTGAAGTTTGGCTGGGTTGATATTATATTATATTGCTTTTAGTCTTGGCTACCATTTTTTTTTATGAACTGTATGTTCTGAAACTGGATGTTTGAATGGTTTTATATTATGGTTTTTGTTTAAAATTTGCCATCCAGAGTCACTGTAATGAAATGGATAGCCATATAAGTCTAAATAAATTGTAAATTTACTTAGTAAATTAATAATTACTTATTCGCAAAATTGGTTCTTTAAAGTTTGTACTGCTGCTGGTAATCATGAGGAGGAGGAGAAAGCTGTATTTTATCAATTTTCTAATGGGAGAGGGCATATTTATTTTTTCACAGACATTCCCGTACACCTCACTGGTAACCCCCTTTTTTTAAGGATTCCCTGATAAGAAATTGATAATAGACTGGATCAGTTAGGCTTATCTTCCTGACACCCTGTTCAGATATTCTGTACATTGTAGAGATTTTGAGCCTTGTATCCTGAATTTCCCTTTTCTGCTGAGTTCCAAGTAAACAGAAGAGAAGGGGTTTGGGATCTTATTGCCCAAATTCAGGAACAGGAAGCAATGCAAGATTTCTTCGTCACATTCATACATTACTCAGTTTCCTGATAGACAGCAAAAAAAAAAAAGTCCTCCATCCTATTTGTTTAGGGGAATAGTAACAGCATTATTCCAATCACGAGACACAAACACAGTCTTCACACACATTAAATACATTCTATAATCAGTCCAGTAAACAAACCATACCTATGTTTTAACATTTCCAGTTAGGACACCTACATCTGCATTTACTAATTTTCAGCAATCACCTCAGAATTTATACCTTTTCATCAATTGTTTCTTGGACACAATCCTTTATAGCACTTATTTTAATACCCTTCTCTGGCATATCATCATTCTCGTGCAAATCTCTGAAATCTCATTTCAGTTTTATACCAAATAATTTCATTGCTTTTATCTGTAGTTCATTTTGCTGGGGTTTTTTTTCATCCATTTCAAAATCACCCTGCATTTTCTACGCCTCTTAACGGCTTTGATCTCAATGGCTTCATGCTCTTTCTGACTATATTCTTTTGATTATCATTTTCTCTCTACATTAAACACTATTTTTCTATCAGCCTCAGTTTTGCAGCATTCTCATATATACATTTTTTCATGGCATATTTGACTTTAGCGTTCCATTAAGCAGTTTCCCATATTTTCTATTTAAAAAATTCCAAAAATCTCAGGCATATTCTGATAACACACACACACACACACACACACCATTCATTCATTCTATCCAAGCAATTTCCAGATTTTCTTTCCATTCATTCTATTGGCAGCTGAATTGCTCCTTTTTATATAGAACTTGTACTTTTTCTTCTTGCAGTTGTTCTACTTTCTTTCTTCTTCTGTCACCTTCATTTTTCCATATCTTTTGTATCCTTCACTAATTGCCTCCATTTTTCATAATTGAAATCAGATCAGTCAATTAGATTAATATTAATTAAATTCCCTGGCATATTTATAGAATCATGCTTTAATTATGTATTCAGTATGTACATTTTTAATGATTAATATTCTTGTTCATTTTGGAGACTCTGGATGTCCCAATTTCCTTCTTTGCACTCTCTCAGCTCATTCCCATCCATCTACTCCTGTCACCTGCAGATCTCTGGTTCATCATCACCACTCACTGGTGCATAGAATGAAACTGTCTCCAGTCTATGGATTACTACTTTCATATGTACCCACAGCAAACTAAATGACACTAATTATTCTGTTCTGATATATATTTCTAGTCCTTTCATTCTTTATTGAACCGGAACTTTCACTCCTCTACACGTATTCATCAACTCAATTCCATAATATCAGAGCATCTTCAGTAATATTTTTATACCCTTCTCTTTTTATTTCACAATCCATTAATCTTCCTTGCTTGTTTGCTTCCTTTCCCTTTCCCTTTTGCTCTTTGCCATTTACCTCTCTATCATTCCATGTCACAATCCTCCATTCATGGATTCATTGATTCATCATTGCTTTGGTCAAGTGAGCCTGTCCCATTATACTCAAACATACTCATGCTACGTCTAAGCAACATAAGGAACCTAGGAACCCAAACAGAGGTTAAATTAAACCAAGGAAGAAGTGATGGGATTTTGGTGGATGAAAAAAGCTAAAACAAAAAAAAAGCCCCACACATATCATTGTTATCTGACAAGTGGTTGGGATAATTCAGAACACTCAATTTCACCCATTGAACTCCCAAAGGGGTGGGGGTGTGTGGAAGGTGAGCTAGGCTGGTTTGGTGCAAGGCTGCTACGATAGTTATGCAAGGCTGTCACAAGGATCAGTGCCACGTTAGGCTGTTACTTTTCTCTCGTGCAGTCAGTGTAAGCCTGTCCCAACTAGACAGCCAGCATGAACTTTCTGTCCTTTTGGCCATAGGAGCTTGACCACCCCTTAGAGCAGGGGTCCCCAATCTCCGGTCCATGGACCAGTACCGGGACGCGGCATGCCAGCAACCAGACTGTGCAAAAAAGCGAAGCCCCATCCGTGGGATGCAGGCAACACGCCAAACCACACCTCCTCCGGTCCGCAGAAAAACCTTTCTCCATGGAACCGGTCCCTGGTGCCCAAAAGGTTGGGGGGGGCACTGCCTTAGAGGAGCAAGTGTGACAGAGATATCACCACCACCCTATGATAAGCTGGCACCAAAATTTATCCAGTGTGCCTTACCAAAGGAAGCCTGGCAGAAGGCTGATATCTCAAAGAGAGACTGAACATCGCCTCAGTTCCCATGCAGTGGATTGAACCAGCAAGATAAAAGCTCAGCTGTAGAGTGGTATTATGGCAGAAAGGGATGAAAGGGCAGGAGGCAGAGATGGCCCTTGTGCTCATGGTAACTCTGTGTTAGCGCTGTAACTCTTCAGATGGAAACTAAGATCTCAGGTCTATATAGAATGCTCCTCTGTAGTACATACAAACAATAAAACAAGATCATTACACTCAGAAAAAAACACACCATATATAGGATTTCTTGATGGAAAATTTATATGAGCCTTGTTTACATCTGAAATAACAGTCCCCAAACCTTCAAATGTGCTGCCTTACTAAGGACTAAATTTAACATGGTGTATCTGAAACTGAATACAGAAGTTTTTCTTTTCTTTTTTCTGAAAGAGAAATTACATCCAGGGCAGCACAGCAGAAAAAGATGGCTAAACTGAGAATTCATACTGAGAATGAAGGTAAATCTGCATGTCTCCCTGGGCTCTGCTCCACAGCATTCCTCCCATTCTTCCTGAACTGGCTCACACAACATATCTCGTTTGTTCTTAAAATTTAGGACTAAGAAAGCAAAGAGATCTGGTGATATGAGCTGTTCTTTATGTATTTAATTCAGCCAATTCATCCAAATCATGACTGTGAATTTGCAATGCAACAATGGCATCTCTGAAAGCTAAAACATAAAGTTATGTGATACTTTTGTGTGTGTGTTTGTGTAGTCACACAAATATTAAATATTTATATCTGTAGGTATTAATTATTAATAAGGAAGCTTTGCTTCCTGGAAGCTAAACAAAAATATCTATACAGTAAGCCAAAATGTTTACTTTTCACTTTCACTAGCTTAGGAGTACAGTCACTTAGGATTGAAATGATGCTCAAGTATTTGCAAGTCTCATGGCAAATGTAATTAATGTACAATAAGAGCCTTGATGGCACAGTGGCTAGAATGCAGTATTGCAGGTTAGCTCTGCCGACTGCCAGAAATTCAATCCTTGTTGAAGGATTGACCCAGCTCAAGGTTGACTCAGCCTTCCAGCCTTCCGAGATTGCTAAAACGAGGACCAGATTATTGGGGACAATATGCTGACTCTGTAAACCCTTAGAGAGGGCTGTAAAAGCACTATGAAACAGTGCTATTACTGTTGCTATAACCCAGGGGTCTTCAAACTTGGCCCTTTTATGACTTGTGGACTTCAACTCCAGTGTGCCTGGCTGAGGAATTCTAGGAGTTGAAGTCCACAAGTCATAAAAGGGCCAAGTTTGAAGGCCCCTGCTATAACCAGATTGGCATTTTCCAATATGTTAGATATGTTATTTTGAAGCAAGAAAAATAATATATAGAAAATACTAATATAGACTGCCCCAACATTCTCTAAGGTTTGATTTATTCGTTGGTCTAGAGAACTTACAAAAACAGCTTCTACCTAATAGTTTTCAATAACACAACCATAATGATAAAAATGTTTCAATGATGCCCTCAAAAAAAGTGTGAATCTCTCGAGCAATCATTTTAAATTAATTTCCTCGTGGCCCAGCTTAAATCATAAATGATATGCTGCACCAGGAGAAGGCAAGTAGGGCAGATCCATACTTTCTATTCAAGCCGCCCTCCCCATTTGAGTGCAAGGACAGACAACATGATTTTCCTTCCACTTCCAGCCCTTTGCAAATACACTCTGTGCCTACATTTTTCAGCTTCAATTCCTAAGTGCTCCTTTCCCACCTCAGCTGTCTTAAGCCCTTCAGAGCAAATGGTCTCCAATACTTCTGTCCATTCTACAAGCGGACTCTGCTCCAATTGACTGCAGTGCCTGCCATTCCCTGATCCATCCAGCAGCTAGCCATTCTCCTGGGCAGCCATTTGGTCCTGTACTGCTATGTAAACTTAATGGCCTATTAAGTCAATAAACAATACTCAACCTGGAAACTAATGTGGCATTCAACCCTTACTTCACACCATAGTTTCTTTTCCATTTCTTCTCAGGCTAGAATGACACATGTTCTTATTGCTTTCCCATCCCCTGCCCACAATTCCACAAAGCTTCCCTTTCCTTAACTTTGAGTTACAAATAAGAGCATTGCTCCTTTGTTCCTATCAAGCTGAACTATCAGTTCTTCCTTACTGTAGAGCTTCTGAAGCCTACAGAGGAAGTAGAAAGAAAAGAATAACCTGTTCTATGTTAGTTTAATTATTGCAGCATCAAAACAATAAAAGAAAAAGAAAAGGATGGAGATGTTATGTTATTTCAGTCCTTTGCTAACTCAGTTAAGGTGATAGAGGTAATACATTTATGTAACTACTAACTGAGCACCAATGTGGTGGTGGTGGTGGTGGTGGTGGTGGTGGTGGTGGTGGTGGTGGTGGTGATGATGATGATGATGATGATGATGATGATGATGATGATGATGATGATATTATCCATTCAGTCACATCTGACTCTTGGTGATTCTATAGGTCAGATCTCTCCACATCTTCCAATCTTGCACTATTTCTTTTGAGTTTTTCTATGCTCTGTCTGGTGTCAACTTTGATGGTGTGAACACCAAAGTGGTGTTCTGCAATTCTGATTGCCACAATATTGCTGTGACCAGAACGTCTTGGAAAAAAACAAACAGAATGCTGATTGTTGGGCATGCCTTTATCCATCTGAAATGTCCAGCTCTGCTGTGACCCTACCCCATACTGATCACCGGCCTTCACCTCCAACATAATGGCAAAACATAAAAAATTTGGCACACCTCACAGCTGTCCCTAGATGCTGACAGCCCGAGCCAGAAAGAACCACTTTAATAATAACCAAAGACAATTTAAGGATGTTACATACATACATGAAAGCTATATCATGGAGACACAGCAAAAAAACAAAAAAGATGTCCTAGGGCGTGCTTGTGCTATGAATAGATATAAGATATAAGAAGAAAGTTTTCAGTCTGTATTCTTCCTTGTTTGCTGCACTGCTTACCCAAAATATCACAACTGCTTTGGATCAAATCTTTACAAGTGACAGCATTGCACCCAATCACAAATGGAGTTATATAGGTATCAGAATCTCAGAGTTGCTTTGATAGGGAAGGTAGAGGGCTGTTCTCTATCATGACTATTGAGCACTGGCTAGAGAAGTAACCCAAAAGGAGGTCATTAAAAAAATCATCCTACCGTCCATGGATTATAGAGTGCTTATAAAAACTGCAGGCTTTGTCAACCACATGTCATTCTTAGAATATAGCTTTGTCTTTGCAGGTTAGGAGTAGGAAAGAAATTTGCTTATGGATTAGTCTTTAGGAAATTAGTTTGCTCCAAAAACATATGGCTATCATCCTGATTTCACTTTGACCTTGATACCCATGTTTTCCCAAAAATAAGACCAGGTCTTATATTAATTTTTGCTCCAAAAGACTCATTGGGGCTTATTTTTCGGTTAGGTCTTATTTTCAGGGAAATACGGTATTAAATGTGTCCGTCTGGCTCGGGCTTATTTTGGGGGTAGGGCTTATATTACGAGCATCCTGAAAAATCATGCTAGGGTTTATTTTCTGGTTAGGTCTTATTTTCAGGGAAACACGGTAGCTAACAGTGCTTTGAGAAGGCTATTTCAATAAACTCTCTTTGGGCTGTATGTGACAAAGGCCTGTGTAGACATTAGGTCCAAGGGCAAAAGCTCACCAGTTATTTTGTCTTCTTCCAATTATGTTGCCCAGTGAAGCTTGTGGATTTTGAGTATTGTGCCAATGGGAGTTGGGCTGAACATCACAACTGAAGTTAAAGCCACCAAAAGGCTCCTCCTGGCTTCTAATCTTATGCATTCTCAGACATCTTGCTCAGCTTCCACAGACAGCCAAGGCAGGATCTTAAATCCAGGCTTCTTCATTCCACCCCAGAGCTAGGTAGTGGAAACGGTACAGACAGATAACACTGAAATGCAAACAATTGTCTCCTTCCCTCAGGACTCTGTTTCCTGCTCCTCAGTAATACAGTACATTTCCTTTGGATGACAGCTCTTTGGAAGTGCCCATTCCGAGGAGAGTGGCAAGGCTCCTATGGAGATAAATGTACTAACTCTGTGTTGGGAGAAAAGAGAGTGTGAACAGAATGGAAAAGCTCAAGTGAAAAGACTGGGATAGATGTCGAGCTGTTCAGCTTAATATTGGCCTCTCCCTGCAGTGTTCAGCTTCTTGTTATTGTTGCTGCTGCTGTCAATTTATCAATGCCACTAGAAGGGAAGGGGGTGTGATGGGAGAAGCTGGTTGTGGGATATCTCCTTTTAAAATACATGGAAGCTGTATAGCAAAATAAATCTTAAACCTACAAAATCTATTCCCCCCCCGCCCCGACTAAAAGACACACACAGGATTATAAGATAATGTACTATTGCTAGCAGGGTTGTTTGAAAGACAAAAAATCAAGAGATAAGATTATTCCAACCTATTCTCTTCCCCCCCACACACACACACACACTGTTGTTTTGTTTGATTGATTGACATTTATGGTTTACCGCCAACAGTTTTCACAATGGATCTTTCCTAAATCACGGGCATCTGATTGCTTTCCTCTGTGTGCTCTTACCTAGAAATATCACATTAGAATTTCATCAGATAGGACTAGTGCTGGTTGAACTTCATGAGAAATGAAATTATAATACAAAGAAAGCAAGAAGTTGAGAAAAGACTCCTTAAGTGACACTAAAACTAGTGAACTGTTTTTCCTTGAATATGTTTTTGATTCTCATCCAAGAAGCTTCTTCAGTTCTGAAGAGTTAAGGAAAAACAAAGTCCAGTTGCCTTTTGAAAAAGCACCTTTGGAACAACCATGACCTGGATTACTGAGAATCTCTATTTAGTAAGCTATTTCTTCCTGGCTGATTTTAAATTATATGTGTTTCTACACTTCCTTTAAAGGTAATGCCCAAGGTTATAAATAGTTTTGGAGTTGTTAAAGTAAAACATACATTACTTTGAACACCTTTGCAATGAATCTTGCATAATTAATATACCATTACTATACTGGGGGATATAATACTTGGGTCAATATAATACTGGGGGAAGGGAGGGTGCAATGACAGTAGCTTCCCAATGGCCAACTAAATATAATGACTGAAGGGGATTTTAAATCAAGAGCTCACCATTTATGTATCTTTTTCTGTGAGGCATTTCTAGGTATTTCTATTGACCAGACAGACTTAGTTGCTCACTTGCCCTCTCTTTTGGATCCACTAACTTAAATTTCTTGCTAATGTCCATTCAGTGATCAAAGAGTACATGGTAACAGCAAATAATATGCTTTAAAATCCTGCACATATTGTCTTCTGCACTGTACGTCAGTTGCTTCTATCCTATGGAGCGGTCTTCTCCAATCTGATGTTTTTTAGTTGCTGAGTAGTGAAAATTGGAATTGTAGTAAAACATATTTGGAATATATATGTTGGTAAAAACTTAGAAAAATATTAAGATGTGATTATCGTGTGATCACGTAATATTCATTTCCATTGCCTTCTGAATATGCAGTTAACTATAAGCCTTCAATAACCATAACTGCTTGAATATAGTTTGACAAGTGACATGCCAGAAATAATTTTGAGGCATTGATATGAATGCCTAATGGTTTGCTGGCAGTTTTTCCTTTGCTTTGATTTTAATACCTAGCAGCACCTCTGACCTAAACCATTAACTGGTATGTGCAAAAAAACATATACAGTGCATTGATATTAAAAGGAAGAATGGGTTTTATTGCTTACTGTTGGAAAAGAGGACATCTACTAAATGTACAAGCTATTTATTTGTGTATCTGTTTAGAAGTATGTCTAAACTTAAAAAAAAATACCAAAAGAATAGGACAGCTCAAATCAAGAGTATGTTAAAATATTTGAAAAATATCCTTCATGAAATATTAAATACTGTAAAACATATTGAAACCACTGAAACAGTTTTAAAAACTAATTTGAAAGGACAGGCTTTGATACCATGTCTGAAAACAGTGAATGATAGGATTTCCGAAGTGGTATTTTATGGGTTGGGAACAACACAGGAGAAAGTTGTTTTATGTCTCCTCTTCAAATGGATCCTTAGAGACAGCAGTATCCTCTTAATAATTCAACATGTTCATAGCAAGGCTAGTAGTTCTATAGATAACTAGGCTTTAAACCAAGATGGGCAACATTCTCTTGGCTTAAGACTACTATTCATTTCCCCCAACTACTTGGGGGAGAGCTATAGGGTGTCTTTGTGATGTTTCCAGAATGGATGGAGCTGGACTGTTCTCAGCCTTTTTGGGAGGAAAGGGGGAAAGAATCAGCTCTCATGTCCATCTTTAAAACTTCCCTAGACTTTCCATGGTAGCTTCAAATTGTTCAACTGAAATTCAGTGGCAGAATTACCAAATTTCAGTTACCATGATTTTAATTGGTTTTAGGATTTTTTTTTTTTTTAAGAAAGGCAGAAGCCTTGCATACCCATTCCCACCATGTTTTTTAAAAAATGAAACAAAACAAAGAAAAAGTGTATGAAAGTGGTAGCAAGAAGCTTTGTAAGAATCTAATGCCATGAAGATGTTTAGTAAATGTTTCAGTTGTGTTTCCTATTTGTATTTTGTTTCATGACTTTTATTTGTTTGGCTTATGATTTCTTATGCATTTTCAGCATTCTGCATACTCTCAAATGAAACTGTACAAGGGGTATGTATATCTGCAAGTAAAAAAACAATTAAAGAAAACTCAGATTTCCCCCAAATATGGATATTCTCTCCTCCCCAAAGTTTAGTGATAACTTCAGGAACCACCTCAAGGATCCATATTGTGGAATTCCCATCAGTCAGATAATTCCAGCTGGCAGGGTCTAGGACAGGGGTAGGCAACCTTGGCTCTTTTATGACTCGTGGACTTCAACTCCCAGAATTCCTGAGCCAGCATGGCTGGCTCAGGAATTCTGGGAGTTGAAGTCCACGAGTCATAAAAGAGCCAAGGTTGCCTACCCCTGGTCTAGGAGAAGAGCCTTCTATGCTGTGCCTCCTGCTCTTTGGAATATCTTACTCGCTGATGTGATATTGGCTTCCAACCTCCTGACCTTCCGAAAGAGCTTGAAGACCTGGCTCTGCCAGTTGACTTGGGACCCCAATGGGGGAGTGCCCTCCGTACGTAGTTGATGGACTACCTGATCCCGCCTCCCTCCCTGTACATTCTTCACTCTTTCCCCCCCCATTCTTTTAATCATAATCTGTATTTTTATTGTATTTAAACATATATGTATATGTTTATGGTTTCAATGTTGTAAGCCACCCAGAGTCTCCTCATGGATAGGTGGCAAACAAATTTAATAATAAAATAAAATAAAAATGCAAAATAATAAAATAAAATAAATAATCTTATGTGGGAGCCACAGGTGGCCAAAGGGTTTCCTAGCCCTAGCCATTCAGATATTTTAGAGCCTGGCTGTACCTAACTATACCTGCCAAAGTTCTACCATATTTCAAGTTCCTTCTCCTAATATCTATGAGAAGAAGGAAAATAAAAAGTAATGTAGGAAAAGCATATATTGGCCATCTATGACATTCTATCCCAAAAAAGACATGTATCATATAGTCATCTATTCTTTCAGTATGAACCATTTTCCCTAGACTTTTCCATTTTCTATTGGCTTTTATTGATAAATTGATGTTTTTCTCTTTAACCTGTTGTCACTATAGTACAGTGATTTTAAAATATTCTGTTATAGCTGCCTGGAAAATTCATAACTTTATAAGATATTGTAAATGTAAATTAAATTAAAGTGTAAATTTTAAAACTGAACCTATAGAATAGCTCCATATTCTCTTATACCTATAAGTAATGTCTTGTTTTCTTTTTCTTTTTGTCACTTGAAACTGATTTCAGCTATTCACTGAGCATTGGCAACAGAAAAAGCATTGATGCAATCCTGATACTTTGTTTCATAGAACTTATAGAACTGAACACAGAGACATCCTATATTTACACAGATCTATTATTCATCTGTATCACATTGCTTTATATTTGTTTCTTGGACATACTACAATGTATGTACTGGCCATCTTTATCCAAGATAATTTTAATGTGTGGTTGTTGTTTTTTTGCTGATTTGTTTTAAAAGCAGGATCCCCAAACACAAGAAAAAAAATTAGATTTCATCACCTCAGGTCCCAAACACCAAAAAGGGCACAAAAAGTTGCTTTTAAGCAGTTTGCTTTATTGTTCCTCACCTATAAACAGAAATCTTGCCAAACTACTGTAAAGCAGACCACTTGCACCATTAAACATATATTCTGAGAACTTCTAGAGAGCAGCATCTTAAATCTCTTCATTCCACAGAAATATCTAAACTTCACCGTCTCTTGGTCCTCTGAAATCCAGCCCCTCCCTCCTGGGAATCCAGACTATATTTCATCACACATCTCTATTTTACATACTTTGGTCTATGAATTGCTAGGCAACAAAGAAAAATTCAACAGGTAAAACTTTTCCAATGATACAAAACAAAGAGACAGAAAAAGATCCTGTTACTGATCTCATTTATGTTTACATTTACATGCTCAGCCAAAGCCTTGGAGACAAAGTTTTGCAACCTATCTGTGAGGTAGCTACAGTATGAGATCAGCATACCATAGTCTATTTAGGCTAATCTATCCTTATAATTGACTTTAGGCGGATGCACAGCTAGTAATACTTTTAAAAGAATCAATCTGTCCAATCCTTTAGCAATACCCTGCAGTCATCCTTGTACTTTCTTTGTACTATCAATGTATTTTTCACTATACTTTGGTAAATTTCCACTGATTCTGCAGGCCATTCACCTTTCATTCCATTTTTTTCTTTTTTCCAAGGAAAAAAGATACAAAATCCATGAAAATGTTAGAGCAGTAATTTTATTTTAAGAAAACAGAGGGGGGGAAACAATTAAACAAAAGTATTAAAATACAAAAATAACAATTAAATACACAGGGAAATAAGACAAGTAAAAATATAAGGTACCGTAAGTAAAAAAGGAAAGGGAATATAACAATTAAATACACAGAGGGAACAGGAAGGGAAAATTACCAAGTGAGGATTCTCTCTCCTATATATGCAGAGAAAATTGAAATGATAAGGCAGGATAACATATTCATTGTGCCTCTTTATTACAGTTTTTCAGTGTTTCCAGCACACTGAATTCCTGCCCAAGGAATATATCATCTCCGATTCATTTCAAGTATAAAATGGTTGGGGAAAAGGAGAGGAAGCGGGGCACATTGGAAACACTGGATTATGATTATATCCTTGGGGGAGGTTAAATTGGCATTCCCTTTCTGTGTGCTGGTTGGTTTTAAGTTAAAAAAAAAATAGAGAGTAAATGGAGAAAAAAAACCTTAGGTTGATCCAAATTTCTGGATTCTGAATCCGTTTTTATGCAGGGTGGGAGGAGGCTTGTTAATTCACTTACTTAGAACATTGACCACATAGGGAGAGGCAGTCCAGATCCTGTTGATTCCTAAACTTGCAGACCTCCAAATAAACTGGACTTCAGGTCCCCTAAGACACCATGCCATTCAGAATACAAAATAACAGAGTTGGAAGGGATCTTGGAGGTCCTCTTGTCCAGTCCTCTTCTCAAGCAGGAGACTCTATATCAGGGGTAGGCAACCTTGGCTCTTTTATGACTCGTGGACTTCAACTCCCAGAATTCCTCAGGAATTCTGGGAGTTGAAGTCCACGAGTCATAAAAGAGCCAAGGTTGCCTACCCTGCCCTATACCATTCTGTTCTGTTCTGTTGTTCTGTTCCATTCCATTTAAGCTGTTGATATGTTTTCTATATTTTAAGCAATTTGAACATCTGATTCAATTATCACTATGGTCACTAAATGAAATCGCATATTTTTTTTATTTAAAGCATATGTTAACATTGTCTTGAAATACATTACCCAATATACACTAGATCAGTTCTTCCTCTTATGTACAGAAATATAATAGATCACACATATGTTTAGACATCTTATTGGTAATGGTTAAATGCCTTGCTCTTGGAATATCGCCTAAAAATGATGACATAATTTAATTTTGCAGCTAGAATATATATTATTATATTGTAATATACCTCCTAGTTGGTGGGATGCAGACAACTGAATGTTGACTTGCAAGATAATTTGCACTGAGCAAATTTGGATGCCTTGATTGGTGTTGCCTTTACGGTTAACAGAGAACGCTTCATGTGACCCAAATATGATGAAGGATAATCTTAGTCTCAACCACCTTCTAACTAAAAGCATTTTGTGAAAGACACATTCAATTAAAGACTTGATAGGTAGCAGAGATCAATATCTCTGGGCCTATCTGATGATAACCATGCTTTATGATAAATGGTGAGTTGAAATTGTAACACGTAAAAAACTTTGAACTGTACATTAAACGAAATACTGTAAATAAAAATAGAGACATGCTTCTACTATTATGCTTTTACACTACTGCATTCAGTTGATTCAAAGAGATTCCCGAGTGACACCATACAAATACACAATAATCAATTATCAGAAACTATCAATAGATCAAAAACAATTCGGCAATTGTACCATTATAATCAAAAAACCAAGATGTCATAGGCATCAAACAACAAAAAAATTCATCACAATTCAGATGCCCTCATATCTGTCTCCAACTACACATTAAAAAAGCATGTTTTTAAAAATTTCCTAAATCTTAAAAAGGAGAATTTATATATTTTAGTTTTTTATCCCGTCTTTATTGTTTTTATTTTATTTTATTATACTTATTTTTATAAGTAACTCAAGGCAGTAAACATATCTTTTTTTTTTTTTTAAGAATTTTTATTATTTTCAAGTATAACAAAATATAAACATAAACTTGACGCATATAAATACAGAACATCAATACACAAAAGTAAAGATACTTTACGGGTGGTCCCGGCTGCCCCCTCTCTGCTTCCCCCTCTTTCTCGTACCAAACCTTCCTCCCTCTAGACTCTCAACCACTCCACCTTCCTCCTTCCACTCCCTACTTCCCAACCTCTTTCTCAAGCACCAACCAGAAGCAGTTTGGGGTAACAGCCAGGATCATCCTCATAAATATACTTCCAGAATANTCTATCCAAAGCTATCCATTCATACAATAAACAAATATAAACTTACTATAACTCTAAAATACAATAATAAACTTATAAAAATTTAATAATTAATCAAAAGCAAGATGATAATTTCTCAGTTCATATTTTTTCTGAATATAGTCTATCCATCTTCTCCATATCAGGATAAATGTCTCCTGTGAATGATCCTTCAGGTATGTAAAATAGGAAAACAAAAGAGTATTAGAAGGCAGTAAACATATCTAATACTCTTTTGTTTTCCTATTTTACCCACAACAATTATCCTGTGAGGTGAGTTGGGAGGGAGACTGACTGGCACAAAACCACCTTGTTGGCTTTCATGTCTAAGGTAGAACTACAACTCACAATCTCCTGGTTTCTAGCCTGATGCCTTAATCCATAGACCAAACTGGCTCTAAAAATGTGTGCTTCTTCTTTCTATATGAGGGGACTACTTGCAGAGAATGCTTGGTTCCAAGTCCCCTCTTGTGGCATTTTGGAGGGGTAGGGACTCTCAGCACTCAATCAATCAACCATAATTGATCTGGAAGGGACCTTGGAAGTCTTCTAGTCCAACCCCTTGCTCAAGCAGGAGACTCTATACAATTTGGGGAGAGTGGCTGTCCAGTCTCTTCTTAAAAACCTCCAGTGATGAAGCACCCGCAACGGTTCCACTGGTTAATTGTTCTCACTGTTAGGAAGTTTTTCCTTAATTTCCAGGTTGCTCCTTTCCTTGATTAGTTTCCATCCATTGTTTCTTTTTTTAATATATTTTATTAGTTTTTTACAAAAACAATCTTTAGTGCTTAGTGAACAATGTGTTGTCTGGGTTCATATATTTAAAAACAATCAATAATAATTAATTTCTATAATTGATCAATATGTTAATTTATAATATATATCCTTGATCCTCTCTTCTTCCAGTAATATTCTCCTTTTGTCTACATTAAACAAATATAATTCTTAATACTTTCAATAAATACAGAGTTGGGTATAAACATTTTTCTAGTATTTGACAATAACATCAACATATTACATCTTTTCTAATCACCTTATGTTTCAATTGTATTTATAGAAGTCATCTCTCTCTCCTTCTCAAGGAGAGAAGCAACCTAGAACTAAGGAGAAATTTCCTGACAGTTAGAACAATTAACCAGTGGAACAACTTGCCTCCAGAAGTGGTGAATGTTCCAATACTGGAAGTTTTTAAGAAGATACTGGACAGCCATTTGTCCGAAATGGTATAGGGTTTCCTGCCTGAGCAGGGGGTTGGACTAGATGACCTCCAAGATCCCTTCCAACTTTATTATTATTATTATTATTATTATTATTATTATTATTATTATTATTATTATTATTATTATTATTATTATTATTATTATTATTATTATTATTATAAGTCATTATATGTCCTGTTTTCAAGATTCTTATTTAAGCTTAATTTCCCCTCAGTATTAAAACTACTCTTATCAGTCATAATTTTCTCAAAACTCATTACCTTTAAATATCCAAACTTTTCATTCAAATACACCATCTCAATATTTTTACATTTCATATATTATAAAAGTATTATACTACTTATATATCTTATCCCTTATGTCCAAGCTTTGTCTATTCTTTTAACCATATTCAAACAAGTATTTAATCAGATAGTAGGCCATCTAGCAATCTTAATATAGGGCCTCTTTATATCCAAACTTTATATTTTTACCTGTTTTCAAACAGGTGTTTAGTCATATAGTATTCCATCTGGTAAGTTGAATCACATCTCTTAAATTTAATTCTAATCTTCTTCTTTTGCCAGGTTGCTTTCCAAATCAGTAGGTTTAGCTTGCCAGGTTGTATTTTTGTAGATATTGTTAGGGATAAAAAAGACAAATTAAGTAGAATATTCATTTTTTGTCTCCCACGCTTTAATGATTCTCCTGACAGCTCTTTAATCCATTTTATTAAATCTTCTTTTTTGTCCTTGTTTATTTTGAAGTCCTAGAAGATAAAACATCTTTTTTATTTCCTTTGTTGTAGCAAAATTTTGCAGATTTTCTTTTGTTTGTATTAAGTTTTTAGTTCTCTTCATTTTTAGCTTCCATATTTAAGTCATTTTCCTCTGATTTGTATTCTATTGTTTGATTCATTTATTCATTCATTATCATCATTTTTTGAGCATTTAATTGTGAGTTTAGGTTAGAGATATGTTCATTTATGTTATCAAAGTTATTTTTAATCTCATCATAATTTAAGACAATTATCATTTGAATTTGTCGCAGCATTGCATATATTTTCTCCTGGAATGTATTTGCTTTGTCTTGAGTCATTGTTCCTGCAGATATCTGATGTTCCATGCGGGGGTCTTCAGGAGGAGATGTTAGGTGTGGTTTTCTGTCACTTTTAGATAAATATACAACATCCATTTTGTCTCCCTCCTCTAAGTTTTTCACCGGTACCATAGTCTCTTTAATTAGCTTTATCAAACCAGCCCATCTTAAAATCCAAACAACCAAATCTTGTGTAGTTCTCATCTTTATATATGGTTTTTGTAATCCAACATGTTTGCAATTATCAAAGCACCACTGAAAACAGTATTTTTTAACAGTTCTTCTTTTTAGGGGTCTTATGATTATCAGCCAGCCAAGATTTCAGTCCAAAGTGTTTAACCACCTGAAAACTTTCCAGTAACTTCCCCTTTAGAAGATTAACCAAAGGCCAAGGTGTTTCTTTCTCTGCAAACAGTTCTTAAACTTAAAAATGCAGCTCAGTGTGTTAATAATGCCAGAAGGTCAGCAGTTTCTAAACATATATAGTTTTACTCTATAGTAGATAACCTAATGCTTTGTTCCCAGATGTTTTTTGCTATTTCTGGGCATCTTGCCAAATTCTGATTCAATGCAGCTATAGTTTTCTCTAATCCTCCACTAGGTGTCAGTAGCCGTTCATTTTTCAGCTTTAAAGCAAAGAGTTATTATTATTTTTTATAATTTCATCAATACTTTTTCAGGTATGGAATTTTAACAGTTTTCTTAGTTTTCAAATTTATCCAGACTGTAGTATTTTTAACCTCATTTCAATATATTTCTGTTCCCCATAAGAGTTTAAATCGCTGCTTCCGTCTATGGGAAGGTGGGGCTGTAGTCCCCTCCCTTCTCACTTTGGGAGGATTTTTGCTTCTTGGGAATCTTTTCCAAGAAATCAGATACAAAATAAGAGAGAGAAGATCGAATTCCTCACACAGTTTCAAGCACGCTGTTCACTGTGGTTCTGGCTGGTGCCTTTGGACTTCGGCTGCAAGTAGCTTGGGCTGATCACAGAGGTGTGGCCAGTCTTTCTCCTGTCAGGTTAGAGGGCTTCCCCTGAATTGAGCAGGATGACCACCATCATTCTGTGAACATTGGGGCACCCCTCTTTCTTCATCGCCTCTCTGGGGCGACTTTAGACCCTTTTAGGGTCCCCTGGTAGAGCGAAACTAGCCGTGGGGTGTGGAGCTCCGCAATCCCTCAGTTGTGCGCTTACCGCGCAAAACCAGAAGTTTCCATCCATTGTTTTTTGTCTTGCCTTCTGGTGCTTTGGAAGATAAATTGACCCCCTCTTGTTTGTGGCAGCCCCTCAAATACTTGCATACTACTATCATGTCCCTCCTAGTCCTTTTCTCTAGACCAGCCATACCCAATTCATACAACCATTCTTTATGTTTTAGTCTCCAGGCCTTTAATGATCCTAGTTGCTCTTTTCTGTACTTCCTGTGCACCTTCTACCACTCTCTACAGGAATGCTCTGGGTAGATAGACAGGAACTAAGCCACCAAAGAACAATGCCTCTTAATTCCCAGTCTCCATTGGGGTCCCAAATTATATCATGGTCAGTGAAGTCTGCTGAAAAATTTACCAGTAGTCACACTCCCCTCATCTAAGCTCCACCATGTCATCAACCAATACGTAGCTATGGAACTAAGAAAAAGAAGAAGGACATAGATGAATGAAAGTGGTTTGAGCTTATAGAATTAATGACTCTACACCGAGTAGTGAAGGTGACCATTTAATTCTAATAAAAGGAATCATATGCATGTCAAAAGTATGAACAGGTGTTGTAAGGCATTGGTGGGCATGCATGATGGTAGGAATCTTCAGACTGGTGACAGTTGCAAGTTACACTATATAAATGGTGATAAAGGAAAATCAGACAGTACAACTTACTAAATAAAAGTATTTGGGGGAGGGGTTCTTATAGATGTTAGGAATGGAACTAAGGAAATAGAGCCCAGAAAAGTGATTAAGATTCAGAGGCCCAAGAATGAGAGAAAGTTGTCTCAGTTTAGAAGATTTTGCTTTGAATCCATGACATATGTCTTACACATACGTGAAATAAAGGAATGACTTTAACTCTAAAAGATTATTGATTTTATTGTTTTATGGTTTATGTTTGACTGAATTAGTGAAGGATACAAAGTTGGTAAGTTCTGAATATGGCACTGATCATTTTTGGTATTTTGAAAACTCCCCCACTCCCAAAAATATTCCTACTGATTGCAGATGAAGGGATAAGAGTCCAGTAGATCTGCCTCACTATGCTTTTAGGGGAGCATTTGGTGAGTTGTTTTCCCCTCCATAATTGAAAGTAGGTTGAAGAAAAGGACAGCAGGAATTCCATCAGTCATTGCCCTGCAACTACACTGTGTTCCATATTTGTGGGTAGCAACAGAGACTAACCCCATTGCACAGTAAAGTATACTGTGAAGGCAGTGCTTTTAATTCTCAAAGATCGGAGGAAACCAGAAATAGCATGGATATATGGATCGTCCCAGAGTCAAGAAAGAATAGTTGAAGGAAAATAGTAGCTTTTATATAAGATGGAGTTCTACAAGAAAACTGCATTCATTCTCTCTATATTGTTTAATAACATCAACAGAATGAATGAAAAAAATCCAACAGAAATACATGAAGAAAGAGTGGGATCCAGAGGAAATGGGAGACCAAGAAAATAATGATTGAATGGAATTGATAAAATCTTCAAGAAGAGAGAGACGAGAAGATTAAAGAACAAAAGATGATACATGGAATTGTATACTATATGGATGTCATGGAAGCAAGGATAGTTCACAAGGACTGAAAGGTACGGAGAGGTAAAGTGAATTGTGTTGCTTAAAGTACTTTTTTCTCTCTTCTTACACATTCTTTGTCTTTGTACTATCTAGTGTTTTTTGTCAACAGTATACTGTAGTTGCTGGCATGATCAGAGGTTGGAATCTGTCGAGCTCCTATTGAGCTCTTTAGGGTTTGGTCCTTCCCTTCCAGTCACTGGGCACTGGGCCCCAAGGTCATTTGGATTTGAACCTCTGAAGAGACCAGATACCTGAGGCAGCTGCTCAGGAAAGCTTTCCAAAGCATTTAGACGTTCTCATGCAGGATCCTTATACAGATGGATTTAGAGAAGGGGTGCCCAACCTTGGCAACTTTAAAACCTGCCTGGCTGGAGAATTCTGGGTGCTGAAGTCCAAAAGTCTTAAATTGGACATCCCTGGTTTAGAGAATTCTTTGTAAAGAGGCTAGTCTAATATTTTTAAACATGGGTTTAGAGTTCATTTGAAAAAATGTTAGACCTGTTTTAAAAATGGAACTAATACTCCCTTGAGAGAGAGTTATTTCTATACTGCAGCGAAGATCTATTTATACTAGGAAACAAAGCAGAATTCTGCCAGCTATGTGTTGCTGGTTCTGTCATCAATTAATGCATTGCAATTGTTCACTGATTTCACTGAAAATATATGCCTGGTTATCCTCTAGGGAAAACAATACCATGTTGCTTAGTCCTATGCCATTTTGGCTACTTCTGGATGCTGCCAGCCATGGCTTCTCATTATTAGAATTGGCATCCCTTGAAGCAGTCTGTCACCTCTTATCAATCACCTCCTCCTGCTTCCTCCTACAGCCCTCCTACCTGTGACAAGTAAACTGGATTATTTTTGACTGAGGGTTTAGGGCTCTTATATCTAACGTAATGCTTGATGGAAAGAGACTATGAATAAATGTGTCATTTTGACCATTGTCTCAAGGAAAGAATAAAGGTGTTGTGAGTCAAAGCTACCAGAACTGAGTTACAAAAATCTGATGGTTATCTGTAGAAAAATGGCAAAGAAACTGATTCTAATTCCTTACTGCCCTATAATGGTTGTCTGGATTTTTGTAGCACATATTTGGCAGTCTTCTGAGTGCTGCTGGATATTTCTAAAGTACAGGTCCCAACCCTCTCAGCCAACATGGCCAGTAGTGAGGAATGTTGTGAGTTATAATTCAGCAATATTTGAAAGCCACAGATTCCCCACCACTAGTCTGATCAAAGTCAACCTTCCAAATCTGTCATTCCCAAGATATTTTGCTGTATAGCTCCTAAGCTATGATGACTAATGGAAGCAATAGTAATAGCAGTTACATTCCAATATTTCTAAAGAGCAGATAAGGCCAGCCTTAAGTATGTGAGATATTTGGCTGCATTAGACGTCCTTTTGGAATTTCCCCCTCCTCTCCATCTAAGTCACCATACCTATTCGTTGCAGCCCAACTTTTTAAATCTTTCTCCAGGAGTGAGAATTCCGGTTTGTCAACTTCTTTTAAGTGTGAATAAATAAAGTTAGAATAAGTTGACTCAGGACAGGTTTTTTTTTTAAGGAAGTTCATGACGCTTATGTCACTGTGAAAAGTCACAGCAAAAAATAAAATATCATGAAGAGGCAAAATATGTGCTATTTGAAGGAGAGGGGATTATTTTAGTTCCTGCTGGGTTTGTTGTGTTATACAAAACAATGTTATGCATATTTTGCTGTGCTATGTGATTCTATGAAGTTTTGCTATTACTGGTAGATCTGGACCTGCAGCCACAATTGGGACCAGAAAGTCTGTTGCTAAGCAAAGCAGTTGTTAAGTAAGTTGTGCTCTATTTTACAAACATTTTTGCTACAGTTGTTAAGTGAATCAATGCAGTTAACTGAATCACATGGTTGTTAAGCAAATCTGGTTTCCCTTATTGGCTTTTCTTGTTGAAAACGAACCGGGAAAGTCGCAAATGATGATCCCATGTTCCCAAGATGCTGCAACTGCCATAAATACATGCCAGTTGCCAAGATCCCAAATTCTGATCACGTGACTGTGGATGCTGAAATGGTCATAAGTGCAAGGACTCGTAAGTTTCTTTTTTCAGTGCCATTGAAACTCCGAACAATCCCTAAATGAATGGTTGTACGTCAAGGACTATTTGTATATAAAAAGCAAATTTATAGGCATAATGAAATTTCAGAAGTAAAACTTATATATCAGAATGTTAGTAATCTGTGTTAGCATTTCAGAACCCTAAATTATGATGTAAAAATGTCTATGAAATATTTCTTGGATTAGAATCACAACACAAGCCTCAAGTCTGTTTTTTTTTTTATAATGAAAACTGTGCCTAATAGGTCCATTTTTATTTTAAAGAGGAAAAGTAGCATTGTGGGGCCACACAGTTCTAAGACATAGGAAGATAAAAGTGCAAAGAACAGCAGATATTGCTTTCTCTTATCTACAATCCTTTCCTCTTCTTTGCTTATTTTATTTGGGCAGTGGAAACCATGCAGATCAAATACAATATTTTTAATGGTGCCTTAAACCAGGGGTCCCCAACCCCTGGGTTATGGATCAACACCAGTCCGTGGCCTTCCAGGAACCGGGCCGAACAAGCAAGCAATGCCCCATCCACACACATGCGGGATTCAGGCAGTGCACAAAACCATGCCCACCCCCACCCACCCCCAGTCTGGGGAAAAACCGCCCTCCACAGAACTGGTCCTTGGTGCTCAAAAGATTGGGGTCTGCTGCTTTAAATAATTCAGTAGAATTACTGAACTTAACTGTTAAATTACAATAAAATGCAGAGTGAGAAGATCTACAGTTAAAAACCTCATCCAAAATAAAACTACCTTCAGTTTCTGCCTAAAAGAGAAGGTCTAGTGAATCTCAGCTAAAGATTATTTCACTTCTATGGAACTAGTGCAGAAAATGCTTTGTCTTTCTTACTGAGCCAGCAAATGCTCAACAGCAAAAAATCGAAAAAACTTCTTTGAAATATTTGAGCAAACATATATGAAAATAGACAGTCCTGAAAAATGTTGGGGATCTCTGAATAGAGCCATCCTAGTGATTAGTATGGATCTCTGAGTTTGCAAGATATTTTACTATTTTTCAATTTAATAGGTGACAAGCAAATACTTTAACACACCCTTATGAAATCAGGTATTCTTTGATGTGTAGACTTCAAATCCCAAAGTGTGTTAGTCAGAATGGCCATTTTTGAGCATTCTGGAAGTTGAAATCCATATATCTGGAGGGTAGATAGATTGGGGAAGAATTGTTTAGTGTATGAACAAGGTGGTGTTTAAGCAGTCACCTACCTAAAACATGGTAGAACAGCTGAGACATCATTTGAATTGCTATGTGTAAACAATTACCATCCCTCTTTACCATGTAAATCCAATTTACTCTATAAATCTTAATGTAATCTGTGAGTTTACTTTATACAATGGATTTTTTTTAATATGGGAGCTTCTAGTAACAGCAGTCAAAAGGCCTTATGTCTCTATTTCATCTTCCTCTAGTAATATTTTGCCGTTTGAAAAAAAGATGAGGAAAAACATGGAAGGATGACAAACGAGGCTATATAATCTGAACATTTGCTAAAAAAGCATTAAATGGGTTAGGGTAATTTCAAGATAAAATCCTCTTCTGGAAATGCCCTGTGCTAGTCTTGTTTTTGCAGCTCAGATGGAACAAGGTGAATATATTTTAAACGTTGAGATATTCTAAGGCCAGAGCAAGAATATAGAGATTATTCTTGGTGTTGTTCAATAAAGTTCAAATTAAGGGGACAGAATGCTACCCTCCTATAAGCCTCATTAGGCTGGAGAAACGTCAGGTAGAGATGATTCCAATCAACACAATAGAAGGAGATCAGTCTTTGTTACAGATTTTTGTAAGATCAAAACCTGAAGAGTTAGACACCCTTACATGCACACCAGCTGTTTGGGTGGAGGGGCTGATTGCAAAACTACTGCTGGTGAAACAATTGATTTTTCTTATTGAGAAAAATGAGCCAGCAATGTTTAATAAGAACCAAGTTCTAGTCTTTTTTCCATTACTGAGCTGACTTTTCTGTGACCTTTCTCATGTAAATTCAGCTTCTATATCAGCTCTTTTATTTAAACAAGGTTTACTTGTTTACTTTGGAGGTTGATTTTCAGGTTGATGAAGCTTCTCATGTTTGAGAAGGGACACATGTTCTTGTCTTTTGTGGTGTTGTAAATGCATATTGCACTTTAAACTGCAGTCTACCTAGAGCAGGGGGTCCCCAACCCCCGGTGCATGGACTGGGACTGACTCGTGACCCACCAGGAACCAGGCCACACAAGCGAGTGAAGCCCCATCTGTGCATGTGCAGAATCCAAGCAGAGCACAAAATCACGACTCCCCAACTCTTCAGAAAAACGGCCCTCCATGAAACTGGTCCCCGGGGCCCAAAAGGTTGGGGGGCGCTGACTTAGAACCACAAAGAAGATATACTGTTTTCTTATATATACAAAGAATCCAATATCCATAGCCCCTCTTTTTGCTGGAGTTTTTTTTTTTTTTAAGAGCAGATCCAGAGAAGGTGGGGAAAGAATTGGATAACTAAGTCCTAAGTTTAAGGTGCTTTGTTTCTCTGTACAAATTTAGAAATGGTGTATATGTCAGACTTGGACCATACCTCAAATGTCTAAATGAGGATTCTTTTTCCTTCAGATCTCTTGTGATCTACAATAAGCATTTGGATCTCTCTCTCTTTTTCCCTCCCTTCTGCAAACTGAACTATTTATAGCAGACCAGTGTTACCTTGTGACATAGAAATATTCCATTTATTTTTTAATTTTTTCTTTTTAATCAAACTACTGTTTTCCCCCTAATCTAAATGGCTCTATAACTAATCTGTTTCTATATCAATGTTGCATTTGGAAGATATGGAATGTTTGATTGGTGAAGATAACAGAACTTGCAGAAATGGCAAAATTTACATGTCTGATTAAGAAGAAGACCATAACTGCATTCATCAGTTCATTAAAACTGATTTCTTTCTCCTTCTGTTCAATCATTTCTGATCCCCAGAGACTGCTTGGACAAATCTCTGACAAAGTTTTTGAGCTTCCTTCCTAGGGCTGAGAGAGAATGACTGGCCCAAGATCACTCAGCTGGCTTTATCTCCAAGGCAGGACTAGAACTCATGGTTTCCCAGTTTCTAGCCAGATGTCTTTACCGTTACATCAAATTAGCTCTAGGTGATCAATATGGGAGGGAGAGGGTAAGGTGACCAACCGTCCTCCTTTAGGGAGGACAGTCCTCCTTTTGTAAGTTCTGTCCTCCCTCGAAAAGTGTCCTCCTACATGTCCTCCTTTTTGATATTTGAAGACTAATCTGCAGGGCTTTTTTTTCTCATAGAACGCTCAGAACGGCATTTCAGCACCTTTTTTGATGGTTTTTTTTTCAACTTTTACATGAGCTGTGCTACTCCCCCTATTGGCTTTCGAAAGCCAATAGGAATTGCTGTTGAGCGCGCCAAAACACCCGGCCAGCAAACTTTGCACATGCAAGTTGTCTGCAGTGAAGGCGAATTGGCAGGAACTTAGCACCCCTCCCTGCTACCCAACTACACCTAGTTAGTTCTAAAGATACCTGGAGGAGACTGGAGTGGTAAGTTTCTCTTGATCTTCAGCTCTGCTAGGGCAATAATGGCTGCGGGTGCAAGAGGCAGGGGCAGCGGGGGTGCTGCAGGCGGGGTGTGAGGGGGGCAGTGGCCAGATGCCCCCGTGCTGTGGGAGCCACGGGGCCCTCTCTACACAGAGCTGTGCAGGGTGGGCAGTGGTGCTGGCGGGGTGGCTGCAGATGGGGTGTGTTGACGGCGGGCTGCCCCCTGGGGCCGGAGCCGGCACGGCTAGTGCTTTGGGAGCCGCGGGCCCGCTCTACATGGTGGGGCAGCGGTGCTGGTGGGGTGGCTGCGGGCGGGGGCGCAGTGGGCGGTTGACCTTCCATGGGCCAAACCAGCTTTTACAATATTTTTTTCTTCAATTTATTTGTGTCCTCCTTTTCATTGTAAAAAAGTTGGTCACCTTAGGAGAGGGAGATCCATAAATGTTGCTCAACATTTGTGAAACTGAATTGGCAAAATATAAGCAAATTCTTGAACATACTAGTCAACTTTAAAATACTTTTTATATAAAGTAGAATATCTTGTTTCACATAATAAATGACTGCAGTTACAATAAATGTCTTCTTGGAAAATTTCCTTAAATAATGTATCTTCTTTTTGGAAATGCTTTCTCATTGCAGATCCTATGAAGACAATGCCCTTGGCTTTACAGTTTTTCCTGGCTCTTTCCTCTTAAGGATAACTTACTCTAAGTTTTTTTTTTCTCCACGATTTTTTCACCTCAAAGAATTATAGTAAAAACCTGACTGAGTGTGTCAAGACTTGCAGTCTCTCACTTTTCCAAAACTCTTGAGAAATGTTCTTATAGACTTGAAAAGTGGTTCTTTGAGAATTAAGGCTTCAAAGAGATATGGTTAAAAAACTGTTGGTATGGCCTGCCTCGAGGGAAATTACTATATAATAAATAAAAAGTGGTTACTTATGTGCTGAGTGCAAATAGGAATGATATTTTCTGGCAAAAAAGACTCTAATAATATATGCTACTCTGTAAAAGAATGTTCTTTGTTTGCCATTTCTGAAACTTTATTAAATCATTATTAAGACCAAATGCTCTGGCAATGGTAACCTTAGCCCTACAATCTGATTTTGCCCAATTTGGAATCAATATATCTACCATGATTTTTTTTTTTTGTCTTTTTTTTTAACCAATAGGCCATCAACATTTTTTTTAAAAGACAAAAGAGGGCATAGATTAACATACCATCCCCACAGGCTGATTTATATGTATGTATGCAATTAGAAAATTTAAACAAATGCATTTTCTTCACTGTAATGGCAAAAGTGATGACCTACAAGTCTCTACACTTTGTGTCCTACCACTATTGAAAGACAATTTTGACTCCTCTGCTCTCTCTCTCTCTCTCTCTCTCCTCAGGGCAAACTGAATTTCAAAACAACCTTTAAAAAGGACAATGTCTCGACTTACAGTCAGGTGAGGCAAGCTAATGCCCATGTTTTCTCCGCTCTTTGCAGATTGTGAGGATATTTCAGATGAAAAGGCAACTGAATGTGAGATCAACACTGCTGAAATTCTTTCTAGAAGAAAGAGAGATCTGGAGAGTGCCCACATGTACTTCTGGCAGCTGATTGTTGTGAGCAGGCAGCAGATGCTGC
Organism: Protobothrops mucrosquamatus; assembly: GCF_001527695.2. Taxonomy (NCBI): domain Eukaryota; kingdom Metazoa; phylum Chordata; class Lepidosauria; order Squamata; family Viperidae; genus Protobothrops; species Protobothrops mucrosquamatus. The sequence continues at coordinate 585,615 of NW_015386506.1, read as the reverse complement.
TGTTTTTGCAGCCATTTGGGGTTTTTTTTTATAAATATTTTATTAATTTTCTATTTTTACAAACAAGTGCTTAATAAACAACGTGTTGAATGGGTCCAATAATTCCGTGGTACATATAAGCTTCTTCAAACTAAATCCAATATTACACCATCCAATGCATCCTCTCTTCTTCCCAGCTTATCATCTTTGTGATCAGCTGTGGTTCATGGATTCCATCATGCTCCACCCCGTAAGTGAATCCTTTAGGGCAGGGGTGTCAAACTCGCAACGTCACATGACGTGTCGCGGCGAATCGCAACTTTTTTACCATTGCCGGCAATGGGATGGGTGCGGTTTCGCTATGATGCATCCGGCCCGTGGGCTGGCAGTTTGACACCCCTGCTTTAGGGACTCAAGGCTTGACCAAATTTCTACTTTAATCACTTTGAACTTGTTGTTGTTGTTTTGGTACTGCCTCTTTAAAATTGAAAAACCTTCAGAACCACAAGTCTACAAGTCGCTGGATGACTTTCTCTTCAATCTATTTAAAAGAAAGAAAACTATGTTCAGCTTTGTAAGATCTTTAAACATTTTTTGAGGGGTCACTTTTATCATTATACAGTGAATGAGGGACTTTAAACTTTAGAGTTGTTTGTAAACAACTTAAATGCTAAAGCTTTGTGGAACTGGTTTAAAGAAAGATTTTGAAACTAATTAGAATGAGCCTCTTGCGTGAGGAAAATCTGTATTTCAGTTGCAAAACAAGACTTTGAAAGCATTAGATTTATTATGACACATGATGGTTACTTTAAAGGAAACCTTTGATCTCTGGGTTTTTAACTATTTCATCTTTTAAATTCTTTAGTGAACTAAAAGTTGTGCCCAAAGATGAACAAACTTGTTTGAAGACAACAAAAATCAGTTCTAAGGTGGAATTAAAAATTACAATTTACATGAAAAAGAGGAAATACTGGATCTACAAATGGAATTGAATGATTGCTTAAAAATCAAGAAAGAAGTACAAATAATGCACCCAAAGAGCGATGTAGAATATCCTTTTAAATTGAAATATAAGAATGTATTGGAGTTACTTCATGACAATTTACAAATGGGCTTGGATAAAAACTTCAAAAGAGACAAAAATGTTAGAAGAAGAGAGAAGTTGCATTTTTATCTATGGGATTTAAGGATGGCTGGGAAGAAAAAGGAAAATACAAAATCTTTAGTGATGTTACTGGTTATCTGGATTGGATAGCTTCGGTTTTAGAAATGTTCAATTATATAAAGGGTTCGTTTTTAATATTTGTTATCATATTTAGATATCTAACTAAGGGGTTATTACTTCTGATGACGCTTAATAGATTTCAATTTTATTATGTAATATTTAATTATTAAGAGAGAGAGATGGGGGGATTTAGACTAAATGGAAAGGAGGATTATATACAGTATTTATGCCGTTAGGTATTTTTATTAATTTTTACTGGACCTTTGCTGTTCACTAAGGAGAGCTGAAGGTAGAGATGATTTGATAGAAAATGAGATCAGATATGGAATGAAGACATATCTGGTGATTATTTAAAAGAAAGTGATAAATTGTTAGTGTTGGATATATTTGCTGGGGTCAAAGGGGAAAGTTTGTTTTTCTTACTATTTTTTGGGGAGAGGTGTTCCTTTTCTTTTTTTCTTTTTTTCCCCCTACACTTTGTGTATATGTGTATATATACATACACATACATATATACAGTGTGTCTATATACAGGAGAGAGAGAGAGAGAGAGAGAGAGAGAATTGAACATATATTTTTAAGGAAAATCTGATAGTCATATATAATGCTCTTTTAAAAAAAATCCTTTTGGGACAGTTGTTATATGATCTGGAGTTGTAGAACATTACTGTCAGTCTTCTGGTGTCGTCAAAATATTCCCTGTTAGCCTTGGAATTATTTGGCTTCCACTGTAGCAGGGAGGATCAGGAGCCTGATGGATCCAGTTGTGTTTCAGAGGGAATTTGGGGGCTGTCCCTGAAGCTGTTTATAGTTGATCGCTGCATGGAATGAGATGGCAATGGTAGTCTGGCATAAGATCATGCCAATGTGGATTCCCTGTGTGCACAGACCCCAGAGGGACTCCTGGAGGAACTCCAAAAGAGACGCTCAGAGCATGTCAACTCAATTTTAGGATCCTCCTGGTTTCACAGTTCAGTTTGAAGAGCAGATGACAGTCATGGCCTGGAAAGATAATTAGGAGACTGGAGCCTAAAACATATGAAGAATGGCTACAGGAATTGAATATGTCTAGTTTAATGAAAAGAAGGACTAGGGGTGACATGATACCAGGGTTCCAATATCTAATGGATTGCCATAAAGAAGAAGGGGTCAACCTATATTCCAAAGGACCTGAAGGCAGAACAAGAAGCAATGGATGGAAACTAATCAAGGAGGGGACTAGTCTAGAACAGTGGTTCTCAACCTGTGGGTCGGGACCCCATTTGGGGTCGATCGACCATTTCACGGGGGTCGCCAAGCAAGGCTGTCCGCCATTTTTTTGTCCGCCATTTTTTTTGTCCGCCATTTTTTCCCCTTTTCTGGTGGTGTCTTACCTCCCTTGGGCTGGGCCAGCTGGTGGTCGGCCTGCTCCATCTCTGCCGCTTGCCAGTTACGCCTCGGCCGGCGCTGGGGGCGGAACCACGCATGCACGGCGCTCCCGGGCAGGGAAAGTCCTCGACTTACGACCGGTTGGGTAGTCCTCGACTTACGACCAGTTTAGTCCTCGACTTACGACCGGTTTAGTCCTCAACTTACGACCTGTTTAGTCCTCGGCTTACGACCGGTTGGGGTCGCGGCATTAAAAAGGTTGAGAACCACTGGTCTAGAAGTAAGGGAAAATTTCCTGGCACAACAATTAATCAGTGGAACAACTTGCCTCCAGAAGTTGTCGCTTCTCCAACACTGGAGATTTTTAAGAAGAGAGGACAACCATTTGTCTAAAATGGTATAGGGTTTCCTGCCTGAGCATGGGGTTAGACTAGAAGGCCTCCACGTTCCCTTCCACCTCTGTTAGTCTGTTAAGGCCTTTGCAGAAATCCAGCTCGTGCACCAATTGATCAGGATCTCGTGATGTTTTGAAAGCATCTGAAGGCAGGACAAGAAACAATGGATGGAAACTAATCAAGGAAACAAGCAGCCTAGAACTAAGGAGAAATCTGTTAATGGTGAGAACAATTAACCAGTGGAATGCCTTGCTTTCAGAAGTTGTGGGTGCCCCATTGCTGGAGACTTTTAAGAAGAGACTGGACAGCCACTTGTCTGAAATGGTATAGGGCAGGGGTAGGCAATCGTGGCTCTTTTATGACTCGTGGACTTCAACTCCCAGAATTCCTGAGCCAGCATACCTAACGGCACAAGTCATCAAAGAGCCAAAGTTGCCTACCCCTGGTATAGGGTATATAACTAGAGCAGGGGATTGGACTAGAAGACCTCCAAGGTCCCTTCCAACTCTGTTGTTCTATGTTCTATCTCTCATGCTTGGGCACTTCCCACTTGGACTATACAACTCATTTTATATGGGGCTACCCCCAAAGACAATTCAGCAGCTGCCGTTGGGTCAGAATGCAGTGCTATATGCAGTTACAGGCCTATAATGTGATGTTCACATTGATGGCGGCAACAACCGTGCAAAGTCCCACCCTCCCCTTGCAGCTTCCACTGAGTTGAAGGTGAGACTGGGTAAAAAGAGCAGTTCATTTCTAGCATAGTTGCATAAAATACAGGAAAGGGGAGATGGGAAATAAGTTTTGTGTGTCTTGCATCACATTTACGTGTCCTAGAACATTGGATTTTGAATGAGAATTAGCCAATGGCAAGACAAGACTGAAATGTTCTGTTTTTCATCCTTCTTTAAACTTGATAGGTTCTGGCAGTCCTTTTTTAAACATGAAATTTTGTTACAAAAATCAATTAGTGGGATTTGTTTATGCTGCAGTTAAGATATGAGGAGTTGTCTGAGAATAGTTCATTGCTGAAAGCATTAGCCACAATCTGGGAGCGCAGTCTTATGCTTAATTTTGGGTTGTTGAGTTTTGAACTTCTGAATTTGCTTCTCTTTCTACAGACATTTCCTTATCCAGCTAGGTAACATCATCAGTGCATGAAGCAGGGGAGTTTGTTATTCATATGTTGTTGGTTGTCTTTCCAGCCTTGATTGGGATATTATTTCTTCTTTGATTGCCCTTGTGCACTAATGATGTTCCCTAATGATATATCCACAGGAAGGGAAGCAAGCTCAGAGAACACTAAGAATCCAACACTTCAAAGCTAAGTTACATATATTTTCTATTATGATCTCAGAATGCCTGATATATTGACTCTTTGCTGCTCTTGGATTTTGCCCTCTTGACTTCATTCTTCAGAGTCTTGAATAGGACAATGATAGGTCATGAAATATGCAGGAACATAAACAACCCAACACATTTATCTTATTCCAGTTTCCCCTTTAAAACCAGCATTTCACATGTCTCTCTGGCTATTAAAAAAAACCTTAGGGGAAATTGGACTGAAGAACTGTATTTTTCCTGTTCTTAGTCCCTAGTTAGAATGTAGAGCTGGACATTAAACCCTTCTTGTTGGAAAAAGGAGAGGAAACATGCCAGGGCTGGAAAGAATGTCTAAGAGGTGAGGGGACGAGAGTGATGGGCCTGCCAGTTTCCCTCCTTTTTGCAGCCCCCAGATCTTGCCTCTAAATTTGATTAGTAAAGTCCAAATTTGGTAGCATGTTGTTTTAGGACTTTTTGTGGTGAGGAAAAAAGACATATTTAATTTCCTCCCATCCTTGAAAAAAAAAGGCCCGAAATTTAGGCCCAAAATTTGGCTCATGGCAACATGTCTCTGTTTTGCCCTTTGCACCTCCCCAAAGGCATTTTAAAAGGATTTCCAGCTGCAAAGGGTTTGTTTGTCCCTTTTAGTAGATACACATAATCTTTCTGCATTTTTGTGGCATGTGGATAGATTTTTTTTTCCATTTGGTCTTTGTCTTTTGTCATGTTTCTTCGTTCTTTGTCTGTGAGTCACTGATCAAAGGTAGGTAGTGAGCCATTTCCTCAAGCCAGTTTTCAGTTCCTCTCCAGTGTTATGGTGCTATCAGAAATGCAGTTACCTGGCAACAGCAGTGCTTATTTTTATTACAAATATCACCCCTACATCCCAGCATCAAAGTAAAAAGGCCTATTAATAGCAGAGTGTGCCAAAAGAGCCTTATCAAAAGTAAGACAGGTTTTGGATCCTTTTGCCATTTCCTGGACTCTTTTAGAAACCCAGAGTTGAAGGGAAGGGAGAGAGGAATCATAGCTGCCTTATAAACCAAGGGCTTAGTAGAGTTGTGTCCTTAAAAGAAATGATTTTACAAGCCTTGCTGTAAAGGGGGGACAACATTATTTGTTCCCTCTCAGAAGAGGACACCGCATTCTACAAAAGTTGAGAGTTGACAGCTAAGAAGCAGCTGCTGAGGAAGCCCATTTCAAATTTCAGTTCACCGACACAAGTTCAGTAGATGGAATTAAGTAAATATTTTTTCTTTCAGTTTCACACATCCATCATCCCATCTCATTTCTTGCAATGAAAAGATAATATTTCCCCCCATGTAATCAAATGGCTGCTTGGGCTACTACTTAGAACATTTAAAATGCACTTCAATATTTAAGCACAAAAAAATTAAAGGTGGCATGTCAAAGTCATGTCAAAGCTAAAACCACGCTATAAACCCAGAATCCACATTTTATTTATTTACTTGCAGAGTTTAAAGACTCTTCAATCAGTCAACCCTGAGCAGTGTAAATTATTCCAAAAGCTATGCTAATCTTGCTCAAAAATATCGCTTTTTTTTACTGAGTTTACAATTCTATGTACATTCATCTGGAACTAAATCCAAATGAACTCAATAGAATGTGCTTCTGAGTACTATATACAGGATCATTTAATTAATTTGATGAGTACTAACTGAAAGCTAGCTAGCTACACACTCTTGTTGTAATAGATGCTTTTTAAACATATTTTCTATTTATATTCCAGAATATTTTAATATAAAATATTGTAGAATATTTAAGCAACCTCAAAGCCTTCTTTTTAACAGTCATCCTCCCTGATTCATTTTTCACTGATTATTCTATTCAGAACAATCTTTTTTCCCTCCCTAAACCTGCCTTAATGTAAATCATGAGAAAGTTTTACTGTTGATTCATACCACCAGTTTGCTGTTTTGGCTCTCTCTAAAATTCCATATTAAGAAATTTCCATGTTGCTGTTTGGGATTATGGAGTATCTACTGTCCAGCTGGGAAGAAAAGAGCTTTTTCTAGTGCCAGGAGAGCAAGAGGCAATCCCATAGCTTAGCATTTCTCTTTCCAATCCCTCCCAAAACCTTTGACAAAAAACTTCATTCAACTTTACTTCTGAAATCTGAAAGCATTAAGAACTTGCAGGAAATGCCATGAGCCAATAAATGCTCACCTTGTAGATCGATAAAAGAAGGCAAAAAAATGGCATCCAACCAACTAAGCTACAAAGTTCCTGGGGCAACAAAAATCCTTCAGATCCATTCCTCTTAACAAAGAAACAAACTGCATTGCTGATATTTCCCAATCCGCATTTTGGTTGTGCACTAAGCCATTATTTGTTTTCTGCAAAAACAACAGCAATGATATATAATGAAAAAAAATTCATACTGATTGAAATACTGTTGAAATCTTGGGAACTCTTAAGAGTTCTGAGCCAATCTGAGTGGGTGAAAATGCCTGTGTGGGAGGCATTAAAATGGGATTCGAAATTTGCCTCCAAGGTAATTCAAAAGGGAAAGAAAATGTTTTTTTAAAGGAAGTCTACATTTTACTATTGTTTTTCTTTGAAATTTGTTATAATATCACTATTGTGATTGAGAGGGCATGCTCTGTACCTCTCAAACTCTTTTGACAGATTACCATCATTAATTTTATTATAGAGCTTTGAGCCTAGTAAAGTCTTTTTATTTGACAAAAGACAAGTTTATCATACTGACCAGTGCTTGAAGTAGATGTCCTGAGAATACCGTTCACCCAAAAATAGACTGCCTGCTAAATGGCTTTTGAAAGCTGGCAGCTACTAGGTATTTTAGGGACAGAAACTGGAAGCAATATTGTACCTTTATGTATGTGCTTGAATTGAGAAAATTGTACCATAATCAGCTGGGAAAGCAAATATCTAATTTTCAAAGGTGTCTGAAGGCCCTAAAGCAGGGCTTTTCAATCTTTTCACCCCTTGTACCACTTTTAGGATATGGCAACATCCGAGTACCACCAGTCGCCTAGCAAGGTGTCAAAAACTTGATGACCCCCAAAAAATGAAAAAAGTGATAAAGTATAGGTAATCCTCGACTTACAACAGTTCGCTTAGTGACTCTTAGAAGTTACAATGGCACTGAAAAAAGTGCCCCCCAAGCCACAGCCGAGCAAGACACCTGCCTGCCCCCCGGCGGCGCTCTTCCTCCTGTCCAAGGTTTTCATTGTTGTGAGCATTTCTGTCGAGGATTGGCAGTGGGGGTGGGGTGGGGGTATTTGGTTTTTATTCCCCCCGTCTTGATGGGTGGTTGCAGCAGGTTTTGGTCAATTCACATGACCCTGGGACACTGACCGTCATAAATATGAATCAGTTGCCAAGCATCTGAATATAAATCACAAGACCCTGGAGATCCTGCAACATTCCAGCTGATCGGCGCTTCTTCTGGGCTCAGCAGAAGCACCAGGATCAGCGCCGAGCTCCAGATGGAGCCTGGCACTGATTCTGGCACTTCCACTGACAGCCCCGAAGAAGCGCCGATCAGCTGGAAAGCGGCACTGATCCTGGCGCTTCCGCTGAGCCCTGTCAGCCCTGCAGCTCCAGCCATCTCTCGCTCCGGTTTGTGCGGTGCTGCCACCGGTTCAGCTCATTCCCCTTCCCCACTACCACTTTTCTAGGATGGTCGCATACCACCTACAAGGTGCCAATGTACCACAGGTGGTACCCGTACCACTGGTTGAAAAGCCCTGCCCTAGAGCTATGCTTTATTTTAGGAAAAAGTGTTGCTATTTTAGGAAACTGCATATCTTGATGTATATTTGCTTCTATATTTATAAATTGTACATTTGTAAGTCAATTGGTAGCATAAACACCATCAATGCTTTCATAAAGAAACTGATCATGTCAAATTTTGCTGCCTGTAAGTTCCTACTGCTCTACTAGTAACAGTAGATCATCTGGAATATGGAGATAAATCCACAAACTATGTCAGGTCGGAGAAAAGCCTTGACAAAATAACTCCCTTGATCTTCAGGAATGAAAGAATGAAAAAAAGAACTGAGAGAGAAATAATCACTCAGCTGGGATTGTGTCTGGACCTGATATTCTGTCAAACAATCTGATGCAATCAGGAGTAGAAATTAAGATACATGACTAACATATCTTTTCCTAAACTGTGACTCGATTAACTAAACTCCTCCAAATTAGATTCCATGATAGGATTTAGAATTACCAATGCACTACAAATCAGAGGATATAATAAAATAAGTATGTAATTGACAAAATAGATGTTCTATTGTTTGCATACTGCTCTATGGCAGGTTCAACAGCATAATTCTAGGGCAGCAGAAGACGAGGCTCGTGTGCTGTTACAAGTCACCATAGTTCAAATACAGACCCTGCTTCAACGCTCATGTAAATTGAGAGTGGATTTAAGAACTCTCAAGAGAGATACAAAATATTCACATTCACATTTTGCAATGAAACCCCTTTCGGTCCTGTACATCTTTAATTCTACCCAAAAGCAGAGTTACGACCCAAATTTCTGTTGCTAAGTGAGACATTTGTTAAGTGAAGTTTGCTCCATTTTACGACTTTCTTGCCCTGATTATTGGCAGAAGGTCGCAAAAGGTGATCACATCACATGCAACCATCATAAGTGAGTCCGCTGCCAAGCATTTGAACTTTGATCATAGGCTCATGGGGATGCTGCGATGGCCGTAAATGAAAAAGAATCATAAGTCACTGCCATGGTAACTTCAAACGATCACTAAACAAACCGTTGTAAGTTGAGGACTACCTGTACATATTGTTCAGGGAGACTTTTTTTTAAAAAAAGTAGAAGGCAGTTTAAGCCTCAAATTATATAGTGTGTACAACTATGATATTATTAACCCAGTATCCTTTTTTACTGCAAAAAAAGGGGGGGGGGGGTTGCTGAGAAATATCCAGGAATTGGTCAACAGCAGGGATTGTTTTCTACATCTGCTTTTTGTCTTGCTTTACATAGCAATTTTGTCATCTTGTAAGGGGGTTTAAGTGCATGCTTACATTTGTTTGGTGCCATTAGCGATAGAGAGAATATCACACAGAATTTGGAAGGTAGTATAACAATAACTACCTCTCTTTTTCTTTCACTCACACCCAAAACACCAACTTCACTTTGTTTCTGAAATCTTTATCATGTTCCAGAAGAAACTTCTTCCAAAACTAAATGATCTGTCAAGTCAACATTACATCCATATGTGTATATTGGACTTAACATAAACTCCAAGTATATTGGGCACACTTTCAACCCCCTATAAACCTCTATAACCTAGCTGTAAAGATCTCAATAAAATCAGTGCAAACATAGTGAATAGTGAACTAGGCCTTCTAAACCACCTGTTACAGGATAATGTATTCCTGTTTGTTTTATGGATGCTCTGAGCAACAGAAAATTTTAAAGGACTATTTGTTGAAGTTACATAAGTTCCCACACTGTGTTCTAAATCTGCAACAGCCAAAAGTTGTTTTGCACATTGTAAAAGCTCTTTGCCAAATGTTGTCATCAAATTATTATTATCCTTTATTTTCTTCATGCTTCTTCCTACCATTTTACAGACAATGGAAAATGTTACTTCTTTTGAAAGACTAAAGTAGTACAATTTTCTTAAGTGCAGATATCTTTTGCCTTAATATTCCATTTTTAACCAGCAGTTGTTTTGATGTGTGCAGTAATATATCATGCAGGTGAACTATTATTACTGTTTCCTGACTTGTTTGAAGCACTGTATATTGGCACTTTGGGCAAAATAGGAACTAGAATAGCACAGTATCAAGTGGTTTTTGCTAATAAATGTAGGTGCTGCAGTGTGTACCAAACAGAACCTCAGACAATATTTTGAAGTTTATTTTACAACCCACCAAACAGATGCATGACCATTGTCATCTGAGATACTTTAAAATTTAGCATTAAAGAATCAGATAAATACAACAGATTGAGGTGAAAATTAGTTTTCACATGATCAAATAGCTAGATATTTTATCTGGTTGTTAACATAACAAGAAACTGATAAAAATGTTTATCTCCTGCTCCCAAAATAAATTACTTCTAGTCCCTTATGTAAATCAGGAAAGAGAAAGAGAAGCAAAGACTTTGAACACTATTGTAGAGTTTGTATTTGATACGCAGCAGTCACTGGAATTCTTTTGTAATGATCATTAGTTTTTTCTAAAATAAAATAATAGTTTTATTTATAATAGTTCCTGGGGTTTTTTGTACCTGTTTAATTATATCTAATCCACCCGGCTGAGGAAAAACCTAATAATAGGAGACTATATGGAAGTAAAACAGTGCTCCTGGGCTGTTATAATACAAAAGATTGTGAAAACAGAACCAGAAGAAACATCTGCTTTAGCTGATTAAGATGTTTGAGAAGGAGTTAGGGCACTTCTGCACTACCCTTTCCATTCCAAATCTTTTAAATTAGTTTTACGCCAGTTGATCCAAAAATATCTCAACTTTGCTCCCAAGTAAGTAAGCAATAAAGGTGGACTGTGGAAACCCAGAGCTGATCCTGAAGTAGTGGTAGTGCTATATGCAATGCACAAATATTTGTTTTTCAGCTAATGAGCCAAGGTCCTTATTCTGCCAGCAGAATATATTTCAGTAAACACCTGTAAATGATGATACCAATGAGTAGATCACCTAGAGGGAATGGGATTCAAGTCTTCTGCTTAAAATGGAGCCTTTCTCAGCCTATATATTGGGAGTTTGGGTTCCATTATTAAATATAATGATGGAATTTCCTTTCAGGATCAAGACTCCACTCTTATGGCTTATACAGCACGTTTGACTATTCATAAATAGCTATGTTGGGTTTTGTGTATATGAAAGGGCTAGCAGAAGAAAAAAGGAACAGAATATGTTGCTTCTGGAAGAGATAATTTATCAAACCCACTTTACAAAAGCTGATAAGGATAGTTTTCTATTTTTATTATGTCTTCCAATCTCAGATGCTTTAATTTGAAAGCATTGCTTCAGGACATTTTTCCATACAAAAGCAAAATGAAATTCAGCCTGTGAATTCAAATAAATGATAAAGCTCAGCAGTCTTTTTAGCAAAAATGTCAACACTTTTGTAGAAATTTATTTCAATTATAATTAATTCTCACATTCCTTTTCCTCTCTCTGTTTTGTGTTCCTATGGAATTTATATTTCCACCCAACTTCTAACAAGGGCTGTCTAGCTTAGAGCCTCTTGCTCCCTAAGTTAGTGTCCTTGAACACTCAGGATTTCCACTTCCTTTGTAAAAACATAATTACCATCCCATTCCATCTACCAGTGGAACTAACCAGCCACAAACATCCTAATTTGCCCTGAATGCTGTATCTCTAAGGAAAAAGAATCAGCAAAGGCTTTGATGATTGTCAAAAAGAAGGGGGTGAACATAAAATACAATATTTCATTTTTCTACCCTTTTAATGCTTTCTCTCTCTGACATATTCGTGCTAAAAGCAAAGTCAGTTCAGCTGCCTGGAATAATCTGCTTATTCATTGTGTTGCCTTCCACACAATCAATTACACCTACATTAATTTATATATCTGGAGAATTGGTTTCCTTTTGCAACATGAAGCAGAGAGATGATTTGCAGGAATAAGACAAAGGGCAAGAAGGAAAATGCTAATATTTCCCTTCACTAGTGCTTTTTCATCGCAATCCCTTTTCTGCCATATTCTACCTAGCCAGGGTTCCAAACAGTGTCTATAAACAGAAATGAGAACCTGAAGCCTCAATCAAGCCAATGGACATAAGAGTAGGAGAATCAGTGGGAACGATATACTGTAACAGCCAGGTGAAGGATTAAGCACTTGGTTTTCAGTCCCCACTTCCCTGAAAATTGCCACTGTCCAATTTTATTGTTATGGTTTTGGAAAGAAGGAATGGCAGCACTTTCATATACTGAGGTAACTCCCCTGCCACTCCAAATGAAATATTTTCCCAGAGCAATTTTTTTTAAAAAGGGGGGGAAAAGCTTCAGTCGGCACCCATAGAAAGGTTCTCAAAATAAAATTAAAGAGGCTAACAGAATAGAAAGCAAGATGGTTTAATACTGTCACTGATGACAAAAACATTTGTTTATGACAACTCAAAGGATCCTCATAGAATACTGTTGCCTACTGAGTTGTAAGTGACTCAACAACACCAACAATTGCTAGGCAGGAAAGTGGCAGAAAGGAAGAGGGGGGGCCATAGCTTCAGGACCAAATATTCTTTGAGGGATTCCATAAACTCTTCTCCAGCTATTCAACTCTTCAATCCTTTCTCCAGCTTAGAAAACTCAGTTCAGTTCTTTCTCTTTCTAACATTGTACCATCCTCCTGGATGGTACAACCTAATTCCCTAGTATCTTCCAGATCATCTATCATCTATCCTCTTTTTCCTCAAACTTGGAAAGGCACAGGGCCAGGTCATGTAAGAAGCAACATCTACTGTGCCAGAATAGCTATATAGAGACACCTAATGCAGTATGTTTCATTTGCAAACCAGGATATTTAAGGGAAAAAAAATCTATTTTTGCCTATTAAAATCCTGTGTTTAGTAGCATGATTTTTAAAATGTTCTCTGAAGGAGAAAAATGTTCTTTGAAATGACACATACACCTTTCTTCTATTCTTCACCTTCTTTTATCCTACATATTTTTGGCCTAAGGCAGAATTGCAAAATGAAGGCAGGGTCCTGGGCTACTGATGCAAAGCAGCAGCATCTGCAGGAATGCAAGGAAATGACGTAATGCGGTGGCCCTTTTGGATGTGTACTGTGATGTCGCATGCCCAGCCCAAAACAGCAGAGACTGTGGTATGATGGCATGACCAGAGTATCTGTGGAGCTGTCTCACTCCAATGGGATTGGACTGCCCCACTCACTCCAGCAGGAGGGCTTGCTGCAGACCCCACTGGTCAAGGAATTCCAGCTGGTGGGGTCAAGGAGAAGAGCCTATTCCACTGTGGTCCAGTGGAACAGTCTACCACTGGAAGTGAAAACTGCTCCCACCCTTTTGGCCTTCCAGAAAGATATCACAACCTAATTTTGCCGGTTGGCTTGGGGCACCAAGGGGAGGGGTGCTCATTCCTGGAAGTGGTTGACAGAAAAAAGAATTTCTCATCCCCATACCATCCATCTCCTTGATTGTTGTTTTTATATAGCATTGTAATTGTAATTGTTTCTATATTTAGCTTTTTGTATTTTGTAAGCCACCCAGAGTCACCTTATCAGTAAAAGGATCAGCATATTAAATAAACAGACAGACATATGATGCTACTTTCCAGTTGGATGAAAGTAGTGAATTTTGTGGATTCTTCCAATGAGAAAGATGATGGCTGCTTCAAAAATTTATTTTTAATTAATTTAAAATTTAAATTCCTAGAGTGGGCCAAAGTGACCTTTAAAACCTTGGGGCTAAGACATTTTTTCAGCATTCCTGGACTGGACAGGGAGGTGAACTTATCTGACCCACTGCCTGCTATTTCCTTGCTTATACTTTAAGGAAGTGGTGGATATAATGTACAGCTGCCAGACATTAAGCTTCAATTCACAGGAGCTTAAAATAATGTGACCAATGGGGAGGGAGAACAGGAATTGCAGTTCAACATTTGGAGACTGTAGGTTACCCACCTATTCTAGGATCATTTCCAAAATAGGTGTAAGCTTCTCATTTAAGGGGGTTGAGCTCTGGGTCTCAGATAAGATTTGGGAAGGTAGAGCTAGAAAGCAATGCAGTGCAATATTTTGTTTCTATGGAACGGAGCTGAAGCAAAAGAGCTTTGTGCCACCTTTTTACATTTCCAAACAATATTTGATCAATTAGCAACACTGACATCCCACAATTACTAGTAATTTGGAAGAGGTGTGCCATGTTCTCAACTTTGCTTGTTAAAAATATAACTACCAGTTATTTTGCAATGTGCTGTAAACAAGAAGCCAAGTCTACTTCATTTGAAAACAGTAACATGTCAAAGTGACAGCCACAGACTGAAAGGAACATGGTGTTTAAGAGGAAGAGAAGAGATGGGAATGTTTTTTAAGTGAGCATCGTTATGTACGGACTTAATTATATCTGTGCATTTGTTATTTTGGAAACCAGGGCAGCAGCTACCCAGAGGGATCAACATTATCAATGGGGGGAAAGAACAAGATGTTCCAAGGAAACGGAGAGACATCAAGTGGCAAACAGGATACATTTAAAAAACACCATTTACTAGTATACAATCAAGTTTTCATTTTATTGAATTTAATACAATGTTTCATATCAGGCTTGAAATCTGCCAGACCTGAACAAAGACTGAAGTGGATTGATCTTGATCAAATGAGGACAGATGGGGAAAATGGTGTACTTATTGAGTAAACAGCCTGTGGCCCAGGGATCAGGCTGTCCTAGGCTTATATGTGTGAGAGCATGTTGGTGTACGTATGATCTCCTGCTTTTTTTCAACAGCCAGTGATTTTCAGTAAGTTTAAAGAATGGATAAAGAATGAGAGAGAATGGATGAGAGAGAATCGTTTTATTTTAAATTGTTGATGGAGTTTAAGAAAAACATGTTTTTTAGTTTGGATCACTATGCACTTTCTGGGTAGACCATATTCCCTTTCCCATCTAATATGACTCCTGGTGAATTCTGCGTAGTGCTTCCATGATATTCAGGACCAGGGACAATTCCCATGGGAGAAATAAGTTGCTCTGAAATTGGTGGCTTTGAAACAAAAACCTGGTAGCAATGTGAACAAGCTTTAATCTAAACCAGTGGTTCTCAACCTGTGGGTCGGGACCCCATTTGGGGTCGATCGACCATTTCACGGGGGTCGCCAACAAGGCTGTCCGACATTTTTTTTGTCTGACATTTTTTTTGTCCGACATTTTTTCCCCTTTTCCGGCGGGTGCCTTACCTCCCTTGGGCTGGGCCAGCTGGTGGTCGGCCTGCTCCGTCTCTGCCGCTTGCCAGCTACGCCTCTGCCGCTTGCCTCTGCCGCTTGCCTCTGCCGCTTGCCAGCTACGCCTCTGCCGCTTGCCAGCACAGGGGGCGGAACCACGCATGTGTGGCGCTCCTGGGCAGGGAAAGTCCTCGACTTACGACCAATTGGGTAGTCCTCAACTTACGACCGGTTTAGTCCTCGACTTACGACCGGTTTAGTCCTCGACTTACGACCGGTTTAGTCCTCGGTTTATGACCGGTTGGGGTCGCGGCATTAAAAAGGTTGAGAACCACTGATCTAAACCAAGGCAATGATCTTTGCTAAGTGTCCTTCTCAGTCAGAATAACAGGTAAAGAGAATTATCTGCTACTAAAATTCTCATGGCTGTTTGATTGGGTGAAGTGGTGCATCATAGGGCAATATTGGAATCAACGTACCTCAAGTGGGCTAGCTCACAAGATGAGTTTAAAATCCAGAACCCATGATTCTCATGGGATTGATATTTGGCAAAGTTGTGGCTACTTCATGCTGCCACACTGCTAATCTAAACTTTAGGAAAATGATGTTCCAAAGGGCAACTACCACAGTAGAAAAGGTATATTTCTGGGTCTTGCCAGATAAGACTTCATTGTGGATGGGACCCATAGCATGCTTCTCCTGACAGACCTGATGTGATAGATAATGTAACTGGGAAGAGGTGGTCCCTAAAGTATCCCTCAAATAATTGCCCATGCTATTACATTTTGTACCAGCACCTTCCAGATCCAGAATAGAATAGAATAGAATAGAATAGAATAGAATAGAATAGAATAGAATAGAATAGAATAGAATAGAACTGGAAGGGACTTTGGAGGTCTTTTAGTCCAGCTCCCTGCTCAAGCAAGAGAATCTATACCATCTCAGACAAGTAACTGTCTAGTCTCTACTTAAAAATCTCCAGTGATGGAGCACCCACAATTTCTGAAGGCAGCCTGTTCCACTGGTTAATTGTTCTTACTGTCAGGAAGTTTCTCCTTAATTCCAGGTTGCTTCTCTCTTTGATCAGTTTCCAACCATTGTTTCTTGTCCTGCCCTCTGGTGCTTTGGTGAATAACGTGACCCCCTCTTCTTTCTGGCAGCCCCTCAAATACTGGAATACTGCTATCATATCTCCCCTATTTCTTCTTTTCTTTAGACTAGCCAAACCCAAGTCCTGCAGCCATTCTTCGTATGTGTTAGTCTCCAGGCCTTGGATCATCTTAGTTGCTCTTCTCTGAATTCTTTCCAAACTCTCAACATCTTTTTTGTGATATGGTGACCAAAATTGGCTGCAGTATTCCAGGTGTGGTCTTACTAGGATTTTATAAAGCAGTACTAATACTTCACGTGATCTTGATTCTATGCCTCTGTTTCTATGCCTTGATTCTATGCCCCAAGATTGTATTAGCTTTTTTGGCGGCGGCTGCACACTGCTGGCTCATGGTCAAGTGATCATCCACTAGGACTCCAAGGTCCCTCTCACAGTTACTGTTTTTAAGCCAGGTCTTGCCTAATCTGTACTTGTACCTTTGATTTTTCCTGCCTAAATGTAAAACTTTGCTTTTCTCCACATTGAAACTCATTTGGTTGGATTGTTCAAGTTTGTCAAGATTTTTTTTTGAATCCTGAGTTTGTTTGTTGGCTACTCCTGCCAGTTTAGTGTCATCTGCAAATCTGATGAGTTCCCCTTCAATTCCCTCATCTAAGTCATTTATGAAGATATTGAAGAGTACTGGGCCTAAGATGGAACTTTGTGATACCCCACTGCTTACTTCTCTCCATGTGGATGTAGTGCCATTGAGGACTACTTGTTGAGTATGGTTTGCCAGCCAGCTACAGATCCATCTGGTGGTGATGTTGTCTATTCCACCTTTTTCTAGCTTACCAAGGAGTAGGTTGTGGTCTACTTTATCAAATGTCTTACTGAAGTCTAAGTATACTATGTCCACAGCATTTCGCTCGTCTACTTTGAGGGCAGTTCCAGGAAGACTGCATTATAGTAATCCAATTGAAAGATGACCATGAATGACTGAGCAGAGCATCCCATTCCAGGAACGGATACAACTGGCCCACAACTAGAAGCTGTTCAAAGGCCCTGCTGGTCATGGCTACCATCTGTAATCCACAGTCATAAATCTATATTGACCTCTTTTCTAACAGTTAAGGATACTACTACACTGTTCTGGTTTCCCTCATTACATGCACTTTGATGACAACAATGATTATTCAGACTGCAAGGTTAACTGGCTAATTGGTAGCTTAATCAAATTTGAAAGATTAATTTAATGGAGCACTGATTTTAATTGGCAAGGTGAAACATTAAGATCATGTTTATTAAATTGTAATAGAAAGTTGCTAATAAATTATTAAATAAAGATTATTTAATAAGAAGGGGAAGTTCTTGATTAAATTGTAGGCATCCTCAGTTTTTGCTTCATTTTCTCAAAAGGGCATCAATATTAAGGATTTGGCTCTTTATGGTTTTTTTTAATTAATCAGCCCCAGGCTAAAATGCATTGGAATCAGCACCATTCCGGAAAGACATAGGAATGTTCATAGTGAATCATTCCACCGGTCTTTTTAATTCTAACCCAAGATAATCAAATCAGAGCTATTGTCACAAGTGTTCCTCACCATAAAGAAATTGAAATACCCAGAATTGAACATGGAATCATTTGTATTTTTTTTTCTTCCTTTAAAACAAAAAGGAGATGTGCTAAATGTGGGGCTTCTATATTGTCTACGTGAATCCTTTTCTCTTTGCCTCCCCCACTTATATCAGGATGAGATTTTTGGCAGGAACAGTGAAATCCAACTCAGTAAAGAATATCATACTTAGCAAGTTTGTAGGAAGGCTTCGTTCTCCAAATGGTATCTATGCATGCATAGGGAAGCCTGGTTCATAATAACTAGGAAGTAAGCCCAACTGAGCAGCAGATTGGAAGCTACTAATGATTCACCTCCTTTTTGAATCCAGAAACTGAGAAATGTTCTTAAAGTTCACCTCCTTTTTGAATCCAGAAACTGAAAAATGTTCTTTAAGTAGCAAGAGAGCTATCACTTAAAGAAGCCACAATTTTCTGGATGTTCTGGATTTTTATTTTATTGAGAAAGGGTGGATTTGGGGAATACTTAAGCCTTCACTTAAAAAGTTGCAGTTATTAAAATATCTCCATGTATATGTTGTTAACAGTTTAAGACACGGGTGGAAAACTCGATTGTGTCATGTGACATATCATGATGTATCGCAACGTTTTTTGCCTTTGTGGAGTTGGGGTGGGCGTGGCTTGTGTGTGATTTATCTGGCCCACGGGCCGCCAGTTTGACACCCCTGGTTTAAGATGACCCTGGGCTTCCATGAAAGGTATGGTGAACTGAAGATGGCTATGTGAAAGTGAAGTTACAGGTAACTTCAGATAAAGAGAGGATAGAAGATTTGCCCACATGTTCTCCAGACAGCTTTTTTCACAAAGAGACATGAGATACTGCTTTTCTGCAGGACTGAGCACTGGGAGACAACAGGATTAACCGTCTTGCTTACAACCTCAGTGGAGACTTTTAAAGGATATCAAGTTCACAAACCTCACTTTCTAATCACTTTCGGAAATTGCTCATTAACTACTTCTAAATTATTAGAGCTCTTAGGAAAGACAAGTTTAAAAATACTAAATAAGTCTGCCTTCAATCCTGAACATAAAAAAAATATTCATAAGTTTATAAAGTGAAAGAATCTGAAATAAGCAGCAAAATCCTAATATTATATTTTTATTTTAGAAAACTGTAAATGGACTAAGGGTCCAGATAAAATTGGAATATTGAAACTTTTAAAGCAAGATTTTGGAAGTAATTATACAGGCTTTCCTTGTGGTGAAATTAGAACCACGAAGCAGCAATTTATGATGGTCATTTATGCAGACATAAAGTGTGACTGCATCACTTAGTGATGACAATCCATGCAGTCCCGATTGTTATTGTTAACCAAATCCCATGGTAATTAGGCAAAGTGACTTCCTGTCAGCTTCCCACAGCCAACGTCAGGGTGCAAAGAGATATGGTGCAGGTTTGGTATAAAAGGGTTCACAAGTGACAGATGTGGCATGAGTGTAGAAAGGTGTGCAGGTGAGGGAAACTTAGCTCAGCTGCTTGCAACTTTCCTTGTCAGCTTCCCCACTGATTTCCTGGGGAAGCTGGTGGGGAAAGTTGCAAATGTTGATCATGTGACCATGATCATATCGCAACCAATCGTAAGTGCAAAGTGATTGCCAATCACCCAGATCATGATCATGTGATCACGTGGAGTATTGGAATGGCTAGTACTTGAAGGAACAGTCATAACCACCATTCATTCAGAACTGTTCTAACTTCAGACAGATGGGAAGAAATGGTTGTAGGTCAAGGACTACCTGTAAAAAAGCAAAACAGCTTTTCATGGGAAATAGGTCCTGTTTTGCTTTTTATAAAATACAACAAAGATAAGCAATTTCACAATTTTAAAAACTGGACATTAGAGAGGAATAAAGATTTTAGGTAGAGGAAAGATATACAAGCCTGTGATATGATGCAAAACATTATAACAACAAAAATCCTAAAGGAGACTTTAATAATAATAATAATAATAATAATAATAATAATAATAATAATAATAATAATAATAATAATAATAATAATAATAATAATAATAGAGTTGGAAAGGATCTTGGAGGTCTTCTAGTCCAACTTCTAGTCCAAGCAGGAAACTCTATACCATTTCAGACAAATGGTTGTCCAGTCTCTTCTTAAAAACCTCCAGTGTTGGAGTATTCACAACTTCTGGAGGCAGGTTGTTCCACTGATTAATTGTTCTAATTGTCAGGAAATTTCTCCTTAGTTCTAGGTTGCTTCTCTCTTTGATTAGTTTCCATCCATTGCTTCTTGTCCTGCCTTCAGGTGTTTTGGGAAATAGCTTGACTCCCTCTTCTTTATGGCAGCCCCTGAGATATTGGAACACTGCTATCATGTCCCCCCTTGTCCTTCTCTTCATTAAAATAGACATATCCAATTCCAGCAATCATTCTTTATATGTTTTAGCCTCCAGTCCCCTGATCATCTTTGTTGCTCTTCTCTGTACTCTTTCTAGAGTCTCAACATCTTTTTTACATCGTGGTGACCAAAACTGGATGCAGTATTCCAAGTGTGGCCTTATAATGCCTTGGTAATGCCTTTTGAAGAATGGAATCAGCAAATGGTAGCCACATCAACAATATCACTAATGATGTCTGCTTCTATGAATAGATATATGTCCAAAGATATTATTGAAGAAATGACAGATGTAGAACAAATTTTATCTGACAAGATAGAGATGGAATTGAATTTCCAACTGACAGGACAAGAGAATGACTTAGAAAAGAATTTTTCCCTTGATTACAAACAAAATTGGTTGAAGTTTTAAAATTTAAAAGAGAAATGTAAATAATAAATCAAGAGAGTGACCTAGATAATTTATTCCATTTGGATTTACAAAAGAGGCTTGTTAAAACTTTGAAGAATTCTGTGCAATAGGACAAAAAGAAATGAAGAGAAATGAAATTTTATGAAAATATTGAATGAACTAAAGGCTAAGACCGTTAAAAGTAAAAGAAGGAATATAAAGCGAGATAGCAACTCCTTATGGACTTTCTGCTGAAACCAGGACTGAAAAGATTCCATTTTATTGATTTGTTTATAGATAAGAATGGGATATGGAATAAAGAGATAAATGTTTGTAATCTAAGAGGGGGTGAAGAGTCACTAAATTTGTGTATATTTGTTATGATGAAGGTTGGAAATCATTTTATACATTTTTTTTATTATATTCTTTTCTTTTTGGTTTTTTTCTTGAATTTTTTACTCTTATTCTTTTTCTTTCTTTCTTTAAATTTAGTTAGATTTTGCTATTATAATCAAATATACATATACATAAGCATGAATTATGAATCAATGTAGTTATATAGGATATTATAATCAGTAATTACAGATTATGTATATATTAAATGTGTGTGTATAAAAGATGATGCAAATCCCAGTTTTTCCAAGTTTCTTGTTTCAGGTCCATTTACCCTAAAATGTTCTTTTGGACCATTTCTTCTTCAAAGAAGAGACTATTTCATTCAATTTCTCCAATAGGAAGAAAACTTCTGTAACATTTCATTAAGAATGTGACACAAAGGTAACTTCTTAGTGGCACAAGTAGGCCCGTTAGTAGAGAGGGTTATATGCCACCCTTCATTTTTCTGTTCCAAATTTTTGTTGTTAGAGTTGTTAATGTATGGCTCAGGCTGCTCAAAGAAGGAGGATCCCCCTTTCTTTGTCTGTTTCCCAAGACTTTTGGGCTTAGTTGTGGCTATCTTCTCTAAGTATTTCTCTCTCCCCCCCCCCCCCATGTTTCTCCATAAATGCAATAGCAGCCAACCAGTAATTGCAAGCTTCCATATCTTTGATAGTTAGTTGGCAAATGAGCAAAAGAAATCACTCTGTTAGACATGCATCTCCCTTGCTGGATCAAGGAGAAATATTAAGGATTTTAAGAAGGGTGTATCCATGAAACCACAGCCATTATAATTACATTATAGTTCATTACAAATTAGACCTACATTAGACATCCTCCAGGGATAAGAAATACTTGAATTATAAGGCATATCTCAAGACAGCATGATTTGTATTGAAATATTGAGAGATGTCTCTTTTTAAAAATGGAACCACTTTGATTTTCAGAGAGTCCCTATGGAAACAGAAAGGAGTAGTCCAAGAAACAGACATGACATCTCTCTACAAATATAGACACCTTAATGATTCTCCTAACTAATGAGCTGAGGAAACATTACTAGTGTGGCTGAACTGCAGAAGGAAGAAATGCAGATGTCATTTATGTCTGTAAGTAGCTTAAATTCTCTCTAGCCTGCAGCCCTCACAATGTGGTGTCAGTTTGAGACTTTTCTCAACTGACAGTAATTTTAATAGGCTCGTGAGCTTGAGAACAGAAGCACCTGGCCTCATTTAAGATAGTGATAGGACTAGAAAATGAGGATGCTCTAGGCTTACATGCAGTGGTAGGATTCAAATATGTGAACAACCAGTTCTCTCTGTGGATGCTACTTCCAGAAGTCTGTTCTGGGCCTGGGCAACAAAAAATTAGCTACCGGTTCTGCCAAACTGGTGCAAACTGGCTGAATCCCACCACTGCTTACATGGCTCCTTATATAAGGCATTCGGATCCTGAGATAGGTTGAACTACCGTTCCCAGAATTCTGAGCCAGTATGATTGTTTTAAAGAGCATAAAATAGGTTTCAAAAATAGCTATATAGTGATGCTAGTTATCCCCTAAAGAAGCAGTACAACATATAACATGGAAACACCTAGAACAGGGGTAAGCAACCTTGGCTCTTTTATGACTTGTGGACATTTTATGACTTGTGGACATTATTATTAACTTGGGAAAAAATAAAACGTAAAATGTATTTGAACATTCCAGGATAGCTTTCAACAATGGAAGCATTCGTACATCCAAATCTAGTCAGTCTCGATAAAATATGGACATACAAAGATATTCTAAATTCTGAAGGGAACTTAAAATCCAGGCAAGAGATGGAAAATCAGGGCATCGATTTAACATGGTGGTCACATTTACAAATGCAAGTCAGATATGATAAAGATATTAAACAGTATGCATTTTACAAAGAACAGACTATGTTTGATCAGACATTATTAACTTCTGATGAAAAATTAATTTAAAAATGTACAATTTCTTATTAAATTTCAAAATAGAAGATGAACAAGTAAAAGAGACAATGATAGTATGAGCAAAGAATTTTGGATATAATATAGACTTAGAAAAGTGGCAAAGTTTGAGGGAAAGAAACTATAAATTGACAATGTCAGCTTCATACAAAGAAAACTTACATAAAATGTTTTATAGATGGCATCTGCCACCAACAAGATTAGCAAAAATGTTTAAAAACATGTCAGAGAAATGTTGGAAATGTAAACACAGACCAGGTACTTATTATTGTATGTGGTGGACATGTGTTAAAGCAAGGAGGTATTGGACAATAATCCATACTTGGTTAGAAAAAGTGTTAGAGAAACACATAGACTATAAACCTGAATTTTTTTTTACTAGGTATAATGCCAGAAAAACTTGATAAGCAAAGTATATATTTGATTCTACATGTGATAACAGTGGCAAGAATTATATTTGCACAATAACTGGAAGAACGAAGAAATACCACCAGAAATAGAAATAATAAAAAAATATTAGACTGTGCGGAAATGGACAGACTTACTTTAAGGTTGAAAGAAAAAGAAGAAACAGAATATTTTCAAACTTGGGACCTATTTTATCAGTGGTTAGAGAAAAGATTTAGGGATTAAGAATATAATTTGTATTAGTGAATAAGATACTCAGACAACAGGTTTTTGTTGAATAATTATTATTGAATTCTGTTAAAAAATAATAATAATAAAACTTTAAATAAAAAAAAATACATAGGCCAACTCTGCTTCCTCCTTATAGAAATTAGGGATGGGGTTTGGAAGAAATACAACTGATACTCAAAATAGATTCCTGGCTCAGAATTTGTGGAAATGCAGGTGTAGTGGTTTTATACCAGTTGGTGAAATTCAAAATACCAAAACTCCTAGGAAAATGTAAAAAGTCTCAAGACAGCCTGCCCATTTAGTTTTCAGTCATAGAGACCAACTGAAGTGCCTGGGTGGGGATTTGTTTTTAGAACTCATTTTGCAACTGGGTCCACAGTCATAATGATTCTGGATCTTTTCATTGCTATTGCAAACTTATTGTCAACTCTGCAACGAACCTGGCTGCAGCCATTTTTATCATTCTAGGTTGCCACAAGAAAGGGAGAGGAAAAGGTATTTCTGGTAGTCTAAACTTGAGCAAATCTTGAGGGAACCAAGGTCATTTCCATGCCAGAGGGAAGAAGGAGGATCATTTAGTCAGAAAGCCTGCCAAATTGTTCTATTGGATAGCATGGGGTGGGAATTGTTACATTTTACTACTTTGAATCTTGAAGGGAAAGTTTAGATCTGGTTTCACTTTTGTTCATGCCCATATTATGTATCCAATAAACATGTTCTTTGAGGAACTTTCCTGCCTCGGAGTTCTGATTTATTTGGTCTCATTGATCGGAACCATGACACTTATGGTTTCCAATTTAAGCTCAAAGGTTTTATGGAAGAGAGGAAGAAAAAGGAAACTGAACACTGCAACTAGGGGATATCATAATCCAGTCCAAATTATAAATACTGATAACCTTCTATTTACAAAGATAATCATCTTAATAAGAACACAGTATATATGCCAAAGGATTGACTTGTATCTGCATCACTACCCAGAAGGAAATTTGATTCTATGAATGGTCTTTGCGAGAGGAATTTAAACACATTGCGGGGGCCCTGGACCGGGTCATGCCTTTGCGGCCCCTCACCCGATGCCGGTCTACCTTGGCTCCTTGGTTTTCCGAGGAGCTGAGGGTGATGAAGCGTCGGAAGAGATGCCTAGAGAGTAGTTGGAGGGCCACCCGCTCTGAATCCGATCGGAAATTGGTAAAGTCCCATTTAAGGACTTACCTAGTAGCGATAAGAGCAGCGAAACGCAACTATTTCTCCGCTCTTATCACGTCTGCAGGTAACCGATCTGCCGCCCTGTTTAGGGTGTCCCGCTCCCTCCTTCATCAGAGGGTCCGGGATGTCCCTTTGCAGGGTCGGGCAGAGGAATTTGGGTGTTACCTGCATGACAAAATCGATCGGATCCGGGCCGGGTTAGCCTCCGATTGGACTAGTTCAGGCGGGCCAATGGAGGCA